>NC_068938.1:205424488-205711988 GCF_016801865.2 Culex pipiens pallens
TGTGTGTGTGTATGTATGTATGTGACCAACAAACTAGCTCATGTTTCTCGGCACTGGCTGAACCGATTTGACCCGAACTTCTTGCATTCGACTTGGTTTAGGGTCCCATAGATCGAGTTTTATACAGATTGAAGTTTCGATAAGTAGTTAAAAAGTTATGTATAAAAATGTGTTTTCACATATATTTGGATCTCACTTAACTGTATGTAAACTATGTCCGGGTCCATCATCCGACCCATCGTTGGTTAGGTTATCAAAAGACCTTTCCAACGAGCTCAAAACATTGAAGATCTGGCAACCCTGTCTCGAGATATGGCCTCTTAAGTGATATTGATGTACTTTTTTGAAGCCGGATCTCACTTAAATGCATGTAAACTATGTCCGGGTCCATCATCCGACCCAACGTTGTTTAGGTTATCAAAATACCTTTCCAACGATCCCCAAACATTGAAGATCTAGCAACCTTGTCTCGAGATATGGCCACTTAAGTGATATTGATGTACTTTTCTGAAGCCGGATCTCACTTAAATGTATGTAAACTTTGTCCGGCTTCACCATCAGACCTATTGTTGGTTAGGTTATCAAAAGAACCTTCCAACGAGTCCAAAACATTGAAGATCTGGCAACCCTGTCTCGAGATATGGCCACTTAAGTGATATTGATATACTTTTTTGAAGCCGGATCTCACTTAAATGTATGTAAACTATGTCCGGGTTCACCATCCGACCCATCGTTGGTTAGGTTATCAAAATACCTTTCCAAAGAATCTAAAACATTGAAGATCTGGCAACCCTGTCTCGAGATATGGCCACTTAGGTGACATTTATGTACTTTTCTGAAGCCGGATCTCACTTAAATGTATGTAAACTTTGTCCGGCTTCACCATCAGACCTATTGTTGGTTAGGTTATCAAAAGAACCTTCCAACGAGTCCAAAACATTGAAGATCTGGCAACCCTGTCTCGAGATATGGCCACTTAAGTGATATTGATATACTTTTTTGAAGCCGGATCTCACTTAAATGTATGTAAACTATGTCCGGGTTCACCATCCGACCCATCGTTGGTTAGGTTATCAAAATACCTTTCCAAAGAATCTAAAACATTGAAGATCTGGCAACCCTGTCTCGAGATATGGCCACTTAGGTGACATTTATGTACTTTTCTGAAGCCGGATCTCACTTAAATGTATGTAAACTTTGTCCGGCTTCACCATCAGACCTATTGTTGGTTAGGTTATCAAAAGACCTTTCCAACGAGCTCAAAACATTGAAGATCTGGCAACCCTGTCTCGAGATATGGCCTCTTAAGTGATATTGATGTACTTTTTTGAAGCCGGATCTCACTTAAATGCATGTAAACTATGTCCGGGTCCATCATCCGACCCAACGTTGTTTAGGTTATCAAAATACCTTTCCAACGATCCCAAAACATTGAAGATCTAGCAACCCTGTCTCGAGATATGGCCACTTAAGTGATATTGATGTACTTTTTTGAAGCCGGATCTCACTTAAATGTATGTAAACTATGTCCGGCTCCACCATCCGACCTATTGTTGGTTAGGTTATCAAAAGACCTTTCCAAAGAGTCTAAAACATTGAAGATCTGGCAACCCTGTCTCGAGATATGGCCACTTAAGTGATATTGATATACTTTTTTGAAGCCGGATCTCACTTAAATGTATGTAAACTATGTCCGGGTTCACCATCCGACCCATCGTTGGTTAGGTTATCAAAATACCTTTCCAAAGAATCTAAAACATTGAAGATCTGGCAACCCTGTCTCGAGATATGGCCACTTAGGTGACATTTATGTACTTTTCTGAAGCCGGATCTCACTTAAATGTATGTAAACTTTGTCCGGCTTCACCATCAGACCTATTGTTGGTTAGGTTATCAAAAGAACCTTCCAACGAGTCCAAAACATTGAAGATCTGGCAACCCTGTCTCGAGATATGGCCACTTAAGTGATATTGATATACTTTTTTGAAGCCGGATCTCACTTAAATGTATGTAAACTATGTCCGGGTTCACCATCCGACCCATCGTTGGTTAGGTTATCAAAATACCTTTCCAAAGAATCTAAAACATTGAAGATCTGGCAACCCTGTCTCGAGATATGGCCACTTAGGTGACATTTATGTACTTTTCTGAAGCCGGATCTCACTTAAATGTATGTAAACTTTGTCCGGATCCATCATCCGACCCATCGTTGGTTAGGTTATCAAAAGACCTTTCCAACGAGCCCAAAACATTGAAGATCTGGCAACCCTGTCTCGAGATATGGCCACTTAAGTGATATCGATGTACTTTTTGGAAGCCGGATCTGAAAAATAGATGAAACTTGTGTACAGCCACTGTTGTGAGGAAGGCTCCAACCACATAGGTGGATTAAGTTAGTTTTTCCTGTGCCTTCCGCTGCACACGGCATTCTACGCAGCGCTTCCTTTGCCCTCACACCTCCACACACACACAAACACATCTCATCAGCACATCACAACAAAACATTAATCTTTTTGTTTTTGTTTTGTTTCGGATATTTATCCATTGGAGTACATATTTGTTTATTTAACTTTTATTCGTCGTCCCCCCCCTGCCGCCAGTCAGCTTTCCGGCCAGCCAGCCTGTGGCTTGTTCACGTGCGTGTGTGTGTGTGTGTGTGTGTTTGGGTGAGTTTTCCCTCCCGCTCACCATCATCATTATCATGATCATCGAGCATTACGGGGCGCAATCATCGCCTCATCTGGACCCCGATGAGATGATGATGCGCTCTCTGTCCATGCTTCCATAATGTGTCTGACGGTGTGTGTGTGTGTTTTTGTTGCAGGAAGAGAACCGACTATGATGATGGTGAGGATGATATGATATTGTAGGTAGGGATGTTCAGACACTTATTTTCAGATTAATTTTATAAAAAATCAAGCTTAGCTTTTCTAAAGCAAAAAAAATTGATTTATATCTAAAAGATCATAAAATATCATAAAAGATTCATTTTAACATTCCAATTTTATCAAATAAATGTTTAGATAACAATGATTGAACCTTCGAATAAGCGAATAACCAATTTTTTACTTTTTCATCACTATTTAGGTCAATTTCAAACCTTATCAAAACATATGACGCTAAAAATGCTCCAATTAGGATAACAGATAGGGGAATAGAAAAAATATGTTTTTTTTTGTCATTCCATTATCTGAAGTCTATAAAGAAACCTTAGAATTAATCGATTTTTTTTTATTAGAAAATCTTCGGGGTCGGGATTTCGGTTAATCGAATACGGACTATATATTTTTTAACATAATAAAAACTTAATTTTCGCAATTTTTTTATAAAGTATATTATAAATTATATTAAAGTCTTTTCAAAGAATCAGGAGAAAGAAAAAAAATTAAAAAAAAAACATCAAAATTTCAATGGAAATTTGCGTGCAATCACCTGAAATCAATTCAAAATGCATTCTCCTGCATTATTTTAATTTTCAGCATGATTAGACTGATTTAAGATTTTTTTGAATTTTTGAAAATTTTCGATGTTTAGTATCGCAAAAAGTGTTATTTCGCTGAAATTTATGTTTTCGTCAAACCTTACATTTTTTGAAAACTATTTTTTTTTCAAAACAACTGAACTAGTGTAAAATGCATTTAAAAACACTCTTTGCATTCAAAGGTTGAGACTATGGCTTGTTTTTATCTATTTTTTTTTTTGTTTTTTTGCCTCCCCGAGCAGACGGAAATAACTTGGGAATAACATTTTTTGTTATTTGAAAATACTAGGCCAATAACATTATATGTTATTTATAACAAGATTTGTTATTCGTCGTTATGATTTTTTTGTTATTAGATTGTTATTGTAATAACAAAATAATAACATTTTTAGTTATTCTTCGAACAAATCTTTGTTATTATTTTTTGTTATTTTAACAACTAATCCGATCATTCCAATAACATTTGGCGATATTCTTCCATAACAAGAAATGTTATTCTAAAGTTGTTTTGGATTTGAACCAATATCAGACCAATAAGAATTTTTGTTATGATAACATAATTTGTTATTATACCCTTATGCAAAAATGGATTTTTCAAGAAGATTTCATAACAATTTCTGTTATTTTAACAGTATTTGTTATTGAAATGATATGAATTTTGTTATTACCGTCTGCCCGGGTCCCCCTCGACCCCGGCCACAGCCGAGGGATATTTTCTTATATTTGCATTGGCCTAATACAAATTTTTGTTTCCAAACTTTTTTTCCTCAAAAGATTGTAACTCAGCGAATTCCTATAAATTTCATTAATATCTTTGAAATTAATCCATAACCCGAGCAGACGGAAATAACTTGGAAATAACATTTTTTGATATTTGAAAATACTAGGCCAATAACATTTTCTGTTATTCATAGCAAGATTTGTTATTCGCCATTATGATTTTTTTGTTATTGGATTGTTATTGTAATAACAGACTAATAACAGTTTGAGTTATTTTTCGAACAAATCTTTGTTATTTTTTTTTGTTATTTTAACATAACAAAAAATGTTATTCCCAAGATGTTTTGGCTCTCCACCAATATCAGACCAGTAACAAATTTTGTTATGATATTGTGGATTTAGCTCGTAGCTGGATTTTCTGGCATCTTCTCACGGTCATTGGAAACGGTCGTGGATAGACCTAGGGGTTCCTAGTTAGAGTGAAAAAATTCAATTTATAGAAAAATTATGGATTAAAATTTTGCTTTTTCATCACTTTCCGACATCAGGAATAATTGTTTGAACATGCTCGCAATTTTTTTATTCGGTCGTAAAAATATTATTTTTCTTGAAAAAACTTTCATTTTTAATCACATGATCACCCCCAATTCTGGCTCGATGCCGCCATCATGCGACCGCGTGCTCCGTTTGTTTGTCAACAAAGCTGCAGCTGGATGGTGAGACGAAGTGAGGGGGGAAGAGATTTTGACATTTTTATGCCCGCATCTGGCCCGCCGCCTATTTCGTCGGTCACTGAGTCGCCGGTCGTTTCCAGTGACCGAGTCCAGCTAGGAACTGATCGCACAATAACATAAACTGTTATTAAACTCAAAAAAAAATTAACATAAAAAACTCTTTTCCAATAGTGTTTACCTAAGGGTGGTCAGAAATTGATGACGGTGTTTTTTTTATACAATATTTATCGATTGCAAATATGATTAAACACATATATGGTAAAAATTTTAATTAAAGTTTATGGTCATCGGAGGGGTCAATAAAAAAAATAATTGCAAAGCATTTGCAAAGTATAGATGTAGATTTATGGTAGTTTTGATAAAAATATTTGAGTTTTATTTAAATGGAATTATTTCTCAGAATATTAAATTAAGACCTAAAAAATTATCTTTGGCTCAAATAATCTTTCGCTTAAAAAAATATTATATTTTTGAATTTTTCAACGAGGCTTTTTAAGTAATCGCTCGAAAAAAAAATCTTAATTTTTTAGACATTTGCAAGCCGTATAAATGAAAGTAATCAGAAAAATCTTTTGAAACCCGAGAAAAAATGGCCTTACAAGAAAACTATAAATTTTGCAGTTTTTTTTTTCGAAAAATAATAATAAAAATAGGGGAACAGCATCTAATTCCAGCGTGCATCTAATGTTAGCAGGTCAGAACTTTAACATTCAGTTAAAGCTAATTAAAAGCGTTTTCAACTGAAATCGAGTGATAAATAGCTCAATAAGAAGTGAGTAAGCAAGTTTCTATCAAAAGTTTTGCAAAATTAGTTGTTTAAATAGCGAAAATCAGCAAATTGGATGGAGTTAGGAGCGAGAGCATAACCTGCCAAATATACGAGAATTTCCCCTATTAACTGCTGTAACAGAAAATAGATTCATTTAGCAAAAGTTTGCATTATTTTTTTTCACAAAATAAAGCACGTTAAAAAATCATTAAGAACATTTTTTCCTAAAGATAGAAATGAATATTTTTTTAAGTTTTTAAGGTTAGTCTTATTTTAAGTGATATAAATACTTTTTGGATCAAGTTTGGCAGCTCCAATGTGTTTTGTTATGGGTCAAATAATTTTTGAGTGTTTTTTTGCCATTCCCTGTACAATTTAGTTATTTTGGTAAAAATAAACAAAACTTGACCCAGAATAAAATTTGTAAACCTTGAACATTTTATAGATAAATGTAATTTATTGCAAGAAATTTATAGAAACAAATAAATAATTAGGAAAGTTATCGAAAAGATACCCATAAAATTACACAAAAAGGAAAAAAAAAGATATGGATTACACGAATAAGTCTAAAACTTAAAACAGTGAAATTCATCAAAAAGGTACTTATTAAAATACTTAAATAGAAAAACACAAAACAATTGTAATGGAAGAATCGAAAAAAAATATTGAAAATCGCAACATCATACTTCGGATGAGTTTGATATAAGTTAAAATAGCTATCACGACCTTCGACACTGATTTGCTATTTTCTCTCAAACTTATCAAAATTATTATTTTTTTAATAAAGAGTATAAAAAGACGAGTTTATGAAGAATTAATGCATTTTTGAAGGTGATAATTTTGAAATTGAACAAGAATTGGTTGAAAAACAGCTCTGTTTACAAATGGCGCTTAGGACCTTTGAAAACTTAATTTCATGTAATTGGGAACAACCAAAAAAGGTTAAAATTTCATTTCAAAATCTTTTTCGGTTCCCGATTTCATAAACGCTTGTTCACCATGTTGGGAAATGATTTTTGTTTGTGGTATTATTATTTTTTTAAATAAATTACTTTCAAATTTCATTGTCTATAATTAAATTTATCAATCAAGCTCACAAAAAAATCCAAAATTTTATTGCGAAAAATTGCCCCCTCTTTTATGTGTAAGAATGGAAATGATTACGCGGTAAAAATTTAACCTCATTTTTGTCTTTAAATCAACAGTCAGTTTACTATCATTTAAGACAGTTCTCTGAATAAAAGTGCTTAATCAAATATTTCAAACAAGTTTAGAAAATCTTATTTGACATCCCAAATTACCATCCACAGTGAACCATAGGACACTGGGGCTGTAACACCAAGTAAATCAGTGTGGCGTGTCAGGTTCGGTCGAGTCGGTCGGTTTGATTTAAATGTTATATCCCATATATTCCTGATGGGCATCCCTCCTCCAGCAAACTCCACGTGACCCCCCAAACGTCCCTTATCAAAACATTCCCCCCCCCCTCTCCAAAAGAGAAGGGGGTGGTAACGTTGGAGAGTTGCGATCCCTCGCCAGGATAAGTTTGTCTGACTATATCTCTATTGGTTCAGGGCACGGGACTGCCTGGTTGTCTAGCATGGTTGCTGGCGTATGTGTGTATAGCGTAGGGATATGTAGGTGAAATTGATGCTGCCGATGATGGATCGGCGGTGACGGCAGCTTCTCTCTCTTGATGGGATGTTGATGATGGAAAATCTAAAAGTCTGATGCTGAAATCCCTTTTGGCACTTGACCGGAAGCGATGTAACGATTTTCGAGTCGTTTTGGTAATGATGATCTGATGTGGCGAGGCCAAACGAGGAAAAGGGGGGTTTGTTTTGAGGTTGAATCCACTGATTTTGGCTGGGTAAACATGGTGGGTAGCAAATTAACATTTATTTAAATCAGTGCCACACTTTGAATACATTATGAGGGGATTTAAGTTGGATTTCCTGTTGGCAGTTAAATTGCTCAACTCCGATTCTTCACTTAATTACAAGCAATCCCCCATTCGACACTCGGTGAAATCGATCCTGCGTAACCATAAGTCAATCAGGGAGGGAATTGTTGTGCTACATCTGTTTGTGAAAACACCTTCCAATTCAAGCCTCACAGCATCCACTTGAGGAACGAAATTATCTGATTACCATGAACACATACAAACTCCACCCACACACAAGCACACAAGCTCGAAGGTATCAAGCATATTAAAATTAACACATCTTCCTGCCCTGTCCCCCCTCTTGGAAAACAACAACGCACAAACAGCTTCAACACCAGAAGGACCCAGTCTCTCTCTGTCTCGATGCCAAAGGGCATCCTATGGCACTCCTGCCCTCTGAAGATGACGACGACGACGACGAAACGTGAACCAGAGGGTGGATTTAAATTTCAATTCCATTCTTCTCCTCAAACCCAAGCCCTCCGTCCCATTGACATCGCCATCGTCGTATCACTTTTCCCCGAAACAATCGGAAAACTCTTCTATACGTTACACAATTAAGCTCTTTTCCAAACCCCTCCCGCCACCCATAATCATTTTTCGTCTTTCTTGTTTTTCCGCGGGGAAGTGAAGGTTTGCGAGGAGGATGGGAGAGGGTGGAAACGGGGAGGGACCTTTTCCGCTCTTTCCAGCTGAACCGTGCAGGGAAGATCTTCTCGTGCGAGAGTCGTCAAATTTGTGGCAATGTTCCTATTAGTGTGAAAAATTTTCATTTTCATAGAATGTCAATTCATATGTCTAAATTTCAATTACATTGAAGACTATAAAAAACATTTTTCTGTAGGTTTGATTTAATTTTAAATAAGGGTTTTTTTTAATTCAATAAAAATGAGGGATCAAAATTTGGTTTTGTAATTTCTTTAAATATATGAATAAAGTATTATTATTTTCAAGACTATAATAATCCAAATCATGAAACTATGTCCATGCATTCCTTTTGTCAGAAGAAGCAGTTTTGCATCATTGGTTTTTTTTTATGCAAAAAAGTATGTACATTTAGGGTGCCCAGAAAAAAAGACCCCCTGCTCCACAAGCAGAAAATGTTTTTTTAGGTTATTTTAAACATCTGTGTAAATTTTGAGCGAAATTTGTTGAGATTTACCCATTGATACTCGAGCCTAAAGTTGGCGAAAAAAATGTTTTTCATACAAAAATGACATTTTCAAATCGCTAATAACTTTTTAGGAACTAGTTTTACAGTTATGGCATGTTCTACAATGTTGTAATCCAATAAGAATCACACTTTTGAGAATATTTGGATGAAAGTAGTGCGCCCTGCAGACAAAACAGTAAGAAAAATGGGTTACCGATTTTTCCCAAACAAACTTCACGTATCAGTGGGTTAATGTTGACCGATTTTGCTCATATTTGACCGCGAGTCCTCAAATAGCTCAAGGAACAATAATCAGCTTTTTTGTCAATAATCAGCTTGTGGAGCGAGGTTTTGAAAAAAGTCACATATTCTGGGCACCCTAATGTACTCCCAAGTAACCACAAGCACTAGATCAAAACTCTAAATTCACTCTAAATAAACATGTTCGATGCTATGTAACTTTATATAGTCTTTGAAAATGTTTCGAAACATTTATAGCATGAAGCATTATTGCTAACTGTATAATTACTTTTAGAACTTCCTATTAGAGCTTCAAAACATTAAGCGCAATAATGCTTCAAAGCATTAATGGTATGATTTAATGTCTCTATAGAGTAAGCCTTTAATGTGCCATAACACTAAATCAACTTCTGAAAATGCTTTGAAACTTTGACATTTCTTTTAATGTTTCAAACCACTAAATCCACTTTAGTAGTAGCAATTAATGTCGTAAAGCATTCGATCATAAAATGTAAACATTACGGAAAATTGTTCCGTGCGGCTTTTCGGTAGGTAAATTTGGATTATTTGGGACTATTTCGAAAGTTATCAGTTATGTTTATCATTCTGCAGGATCTGGGTGTTCATTTGAAGGAATTTAAATGGAAGATTGCGTTCGCGAGCACCAACCGTACCGGAAGAATCGGTTCTAACTGTGGCGGCTGTGGACCCGGAACAACCATCGTTGCCGACCAGTGCCGCAAATAGTACACTAAACTCACCCGTCGTAGACCGGAGCAAAAGTTTGTTTTCCTCCGGGACGGGTAATTGCTTGCGCGGCAGCTCAGTCAGCGGAATAACCTCGCCGGCAGTGGAGGACACTTTAAAAAAGTTAGTGGGCAGCAAAAAGGGCATCTTAATTTTGCAGTTCATGTAATCGTGAGTGAGGAAAAATAAACGAAGATTTTGTTGTTAACTATTTAGTGTTTTATATATCGCGAAAAAGATAAAGATGCACAGAAAGCCACACATTGTGCATGATGGTATCAGAAGATCAGCTAAACAAGACTACGCAAAAACTACAAATTGAACTACTTTTGTTGTACGTGAGAAACATATCGATTAAAATCTTCTCCTGAAGCATACTCCTCGACAGGAGAGATGATCGGCGCGTGAAATCAGCAGGGAACATTCAACAATAACATCTAGGTTCGATTCTTAAAAGCGGGGCATTGCATAAAAGAGAAAGAGAATAAAAAAAAGAGAGCGACGTTGAAAAGCTTTTTGATTCCACGGCCAAAGTGTCGGTAAAGTAGTATTCGTTGTTTTTCTTTAGTGTAGTGTTACAACATTTTTCAGGGTTACTGTATATCACCTCTGAACGTCGCCACTTTTAGCTTTTATCCCACTTTAAAAGGGAATATAGAGTTATGTTACCGTAAATGGCTTATTTTATATACCGATATAGAGTTGATATAATGTTACTTTTTAGTGTCCCGTGGTTACTTGGGCTTGTATTATCCCAAGTAACCACAAGCACTAAATCAAAACTCTAAATTCACTCTAACTTAACATTCCCGATGCTATGACACTTTAAATAGACTTTCCAAATGTTATGAAACATTTGTAGCTTGAAACATTATTACCTACTGTATAATGACATATAGAACAGCCAATCAAAGTTTCAAAGCATTTGGCACAACAATGTTTTGAAACATTAATGGCGAGCTTTATATATCACTGTAAAGTAAGCTTTTAATGTTATATCACATTTTGACATTTCTTAGAATGTTTCAAAACACTAACTCAACACTAGTGAGGGCAATAAAAGTTTGGCAGTATTTCGTGGTATGTTTATGTTTGCTGCAGGAAAATCGTTCGGCGTCCATAAAATTGTGAGTAAATTATACTTAGTTTTACTGGGCTCAGTGTTAAATTATTCTCTTTGCATTGACAGTTTCTTCTCGTCACAAGATACAAATTTCCAGCTGCGATGGCTTCCTGCCAGAACTAAACCATGAAGGAGGATGTCCAGATTTCGCTCTACGCCAGCTTTTCGTCCAAGTCACGGATCTCTCGGGCAAGTAAAGTATCTCGCGCGTCACCGGCGACATGAAGGCCAAGGCCGATCGTGACGAGGCCTCACCCTACGCCGCTCAGGACGTCGTCGAAAAGTGCAAGTCGCTGCGTGCCACCGGCGGAAACCGCACCAAGACACCGGGACCGGGTGCCCAGTTGGTGCTCCGTGCCTTGGCCTGTTCGTCGAAGAATATTGTGAATTTTGTGAATATTGTGAATATAGTGCTATGTAGTGTAATCATAAATAAATGCTCTGTTTTAATTTGTGAGGTGTTTTCATTTTTCCTGAATGACACGAAGTTGTTCCTCAAGGAAGGCTTAGTCGACAAAAAGCATCTGACTAAACATATTTCAGGTCGGACGAGACGGCTGGCGCAGGGCATCTAGGTGAAACATCTCAGTACACGCAGTTTAGAATCTCGAAAGCACACAGCAAAAAAAAACAAACTTTCAAAACCGTCATCCCAGCTCGAAAGCACTCTCCCTAGAGAGAGAGTGAGAGCTGCACAAAACTTTTTGATTTTTCTATTTCTGTTTTGTCGGTAACGTAGTATTTTGACGTTTTACCACTGTATAACTTTATATCAACTCTAGACGTCGCCACTCAATTTTACCTCCATGCGTATAAAGTGAATATAAAGTTTCGAGACTCTATAGGCAAACTTTATATGTTGATATAGAGGGGATTTAAAGTTACCTTATACAGTCCCGCGGTTACTTGGGTAAATTCTGAATCTTGAGAAGGGAGAGGAGATGGTTTTTTAAAAATATCTTGTTTTTTTGGAAAGTATCAAAAACGTGTACAACAAAATCATTTAATTTTTTTTTTTGAAAATTCGCAATCGAAAAGTACTATACTTTTTGTTTATAAAATGTACCGTTTTTAATTTATAGCTACTTTTATGCACACATTTTTGGTTTCATTTGTTTTTTTTTTAATTTTAAAGAAAGAAGTAGAAGAAAAGCACCCCTAAAAATAACCCTGTGCTAAGAAAATGGCCTAAAATTTTATCTGTGAGACTTCAAAAATCGAGCAATTTGTTTCGACAAAGAATTCGAATCGCTAAAAATTAGTTTTTTCTAAGTGTTACCTAACTAGCCTGTAAATTTCTACTGACGATATCTCGGAAACTGTTGATCCGATTTTAATTGATCTGTTCAATAAAAAAATATAATTTAGTCTGGACCATGAAATTTTAAAATTATAGACCTTTTTTAAAGTTATGCTTGATTAAACATTTATTATTTTCACTAGTTTTATAGCTTTACAGCATTTTCAAAATACGGTAGATTTTAAACTTATTTTTAAAGTATAATTGATGTGTTTTAATTAAATCGAAAAAGTTTTTAAAACATTAACTTGCACTGAAGCTGTTATTAGACTACGACAAACACTCGTACTTTTTCGTGTTTGACAGCCAGAATGACAAACTCACAAACAAATCAAAATGTATGCAGGCTGGCATTTCTACAACCGAATGCAGGCTGCCAAACTGTCAATAAGTTTGAGTGTTTTTTGTTTGTCATAGTCTAATACCTGCTTAACTTTTAACAGTGAGAAATTTAGAGGTTTAAATGAAATTCTATTTTTAAAATTGCTATTTGAAATCGGAAAAAATTAAAACATAATCTTGTTTGAATCAGGGTACAAAAATACTCTTTTAATTTTTAAACTCCTCGCAAGTTTTTTAATATTTCGGATAATGAGTTTGTTTGATTAATCTTTATTATCATAAAATTATGTTTTAAATGCATTTCAAACAAATAAACAAGCTTGGAATATAAAAAAATAGCAATAAATAATATGATAAATAAGTAGAGTTTGTATTAAACTTAAAATCTGTAAATAACTTTGAAACACTAACAATAAAAAGAGTTTGTGAACAAAAGGCATGAGATTGAAAAATTATATTACACAAGCGTAGATTTTTGACAAAAATTTGTAGCTATTCTGTTAGGATTACAGACTTTATGCAATATACCCAGAATCCAGGTTGAACTTTGCGTTTATGGACAGGATAACATCGAAATTATGTCACAGAGTTGTTCAAGTTAACTTAATACTTTTAAAAATCCTTGAAATCGGAGCACATTTGAACAGATAACAATAACTTAAACTTTTAATACAAAATGATATTTAAAAAAGAGAATCTGAAATAAGTTACTAAAGAACGATATTTCAAACATTAGAAACCTTGACAAAAGGAAAATTTAATCAAAACATTTAAAATTATTTGAAAAAACCAATAAATTGAAAATATGATTTAAACTTAACAATACTTTTCTCCCCTTGCAATAATTCATCAATTCCCCGCGCAACAAAAAGACAAATTTTCGTCTAACGATGAGGCGGTGGCCGAGGTGAAGAGGTATTGTTTACATTTCTATTTACATCTTCAAAACCGACAGTTGTTGTTAGCGCGTTCGTTTTTCCGTACGTTTGTCGCCGTTGTTGTTGTTAAAGAAAACGTGCGCGCACACAGTCATACACGCCGTTTGTCTGTTGTTTGCGTTTGAATTGTGTAAATACTCGCGACCTCGCGCGCTTTCTCCGCTGCTCGGTGTGTCTGTTTGTGAGCCTCGTCTGAATTCGGAAAACCCAAACTCCCCGCGAATTGTCTCACTCACACCAGCGACTTTTGGCCGAGAAAGACAAAACGACAGTTGCTGAGCGGGTGGTGGGAGGGTGGTTTGTTTGCGCTTGTGTACAAGTGTGTGTCTAGTAAATTCATCAAAATAATAACAATAATGATAATATCCTCACTCTCTGCAAGCTAGGTTTCTACTCTTCTGGTTCAGTTTCGGGACAACGAGCAACTCTCGTCCTTTCTGTTTTTGACCGAGAGGAGAAGAAAGTCCTTGGCTTTTCGTGATGAGTGCAAGAAAAATATGATACTATGAATAATGGGAGTTCATGCATAGCTTCACATGAAATTTTCATTAGAAAGAATTTCTTTGAATGTTGATGAGTTTTCTTAAGAATGTTAGTCTTCAATCTTATTATTCATTTAAATTTGCGAAATTAGTATAAATAGTCAAAACAATTTGTGGGGCAAACTACTAAATGAAACATAATCCAAAAAGGTTCAGGAAAACTCAGTCTGGAGTTTTTTTTTTTGAAAAAGTCGATAAATCAAATTTTCACTTTTTGCATTTTGGGTGTTTTTTAATACCCCTGACTCAAGGCGGTTTCAGAAACACCCAAAAGCAAAAACTAGAAATTTGGTTTATTGGACCTTTAAAAAAAAAAACTCCAGAAGTCCTTTCTTTCGCCACAAATTCGTTAAGGTGTGAGTATACACCGATACAGTGTGTACACAATACAAAATTGCTGACTGCAGGAGAAGGTAGTGCCACTCCAGAGGAAAAATAGTATCCTTTTCCATAAGCTGCTGAAACTAGTTGAAGGAGAACACGAACGGTGTGGAGTCTCTCTCTACAGGATCGTCCTCGGCAGGAATCCAACATTCATCATATTGTGTGTCTCTGTCCTGTGTACACTTGAGCAGACCCGTAATATTCATTTCCTCGGTGCAAAAGTTCGTCCTCGGAGGGGGCCACAGTGGGTATCGTCACAAACTATTTCAATATAAATTAGAAAAGTAATTCAGCGTTTCAGACCTCATTAGCTGATGAGGGTGAAATGTTCTAAATCTTTCACAACAGTAGTGAAATTTTGAACATTCCAGAAACCTAACTTTGACATCGCTCAAATTGCCTCAGGCATTCTAACGATTATACGTTTCATTCGACTTCTGCTGAAAAGCGATTAAAACGGATTGTTTAGACAAATATCCGGACGTAAAACCGAACCCAATGCAACAACCGTAAAGTTTAGACAAACTTCACCAAATTCGCCGAAGGCATTTCCAGCCCGTTCTGCAGCAGTACACTTGGAAGGGTCCTCCAGCCCACTGTGCTGTATGTGATCAACTGACTGAATGCAAATAGAATTCTCGTTTCTTTCATTCATTCATACATTCATTCAGTGCACACACACACATACAGGCACAGCGGCCTGATGTTTTCATAAAGAGCAACAGCAGTAGCATCCACAAGTATCATCATCATGGGCTCATGGCAAACCATTATTGTAACGATAGCAGCAGCCTTCATTCAGTAGCGGCAGCAGCAAGGGGGAAAATTCTTCCCCTCAATTCTAATTTAGAAGATTAAAATTATTCATTCGAAACACACGAGGCGATTGCTCTCCTTCCCGTCACCGGAGGTCCTTCCCTGGGTTACAAATTTCAGCAAAAAAAAGGAGAGAGGGAGTTCTACCAGACCAATAACAACAACGACGACGACGTCGTCGTCAAGAACAGAAACTGGCATCCTTGTGCCGCAGGAGCAGGCAGCTTCAGCAACATTTGAGTAAGAAAAACAAAAAACCAACCGTGTGCCATACAAGTACGAGGATATCGGAAGGGGTAGGGTGGTGATGTTATTTCGTCTTTTTTCTTAAATATTAAAAAAAAAAATGAGTTATGGGACCTCAAGATGGATCAAATGATATTGATCACAATTATTTTAGAAGTTCATTTTTCGAATGATTTTATAGTCTTTCCTTTTGAATCCAAAGGCCAAAAGCTAAATCATAATAAAATCAAATAATTGCGCATAACTGCTTGAATTTAATTTTGTTCAGCAAAGTTGTATTGTACATTCTAATAACTTGATACTCTCATGCAGTCTTAATATTAATTAGTTAAGCAATTTATTCTTATATCGCTGTTTTTTTATTGGATTTTTTTAAAGAAGTTGATAAAATATTGAAGAATCGTGAATTGAGGTAACCATTTCCATACTTTTCAAACAAATTAAAATTAAGAAACAAACATGTACGGAATGGCTTGTAATTTTACTCAAAATGATAAATAAGTGTTTGAGAAGTTTATTCAACAAGGCAGATATTTATCAAAGAACAAGAGATTAAATCAGAAAAAATAATGCATTTTTAGATTCTGCTCAATTGTTTACAAAAATAAAACGGATCAGTTTTCAATTTCTTTATAAGCATTACTAATTTAACAATATATTTTCAACTTTTTTTTAACGTCTTAAAAGATTCCCGAAAAAACCTTCAGAAGGGTTCATTTGCTGTTCATGATATATTATAAATCGGATTCAATATCGGTTGTATAATTTTAGGGATACATTGAAAAACGTTTATTTTTGTACACACTCAGTTTTTTATGCCGAACTTCGGCAGAATTCTGCCGAAAACAGAACAACTGAGCGCTCGGCAGAGAGTTCGGCAGAAAATTCATCTGCCGAAGTCTCGGCAAAAGTAATTTTGACAGTCAGTTTGTTTATGCCGAAAATCTCGGCATTCCTGGAAACGAATTTAACCGAAAATCTTGGCATTTTTTATAATAAAACCAAATCGAGATTCTCGCAATTAATTAAATGCTGAAAAACATTATTCAACATATTTTAAAATAATATGCATGAGTGTTTTCATATTTATTGGTAGTTTTAAGTATAATCTAATACAAACTGATATAATCTGATACAATCAGAACCAAAATTAATCCTATATTCCGTCCAAGCGCCATCGTCTTGCATTTCCATGGTAATAGCTGCAAATGATAGACCCTTTAGAATTATCCTTTCACTCCGATTTTATTAAAAATGTTTACCTAGCTCTCAAGTAGAAATTCTGTCGGAATTCAAGGAGGAATCCAGATTTAACCAAAGAACCAGAACTTAGCTTAGCGAGCACTTCTCATATCGAAAACAAATATGGCTACCTCAACATCTAACCGAACAGCTCGGCACTTTCTAGCGAATTTGACAGTTGAATTGCCGAACTCGGTAGGTTTTGGACATGCTGAGATTTTCGTTAAATTTAACTGACGAACTTCGGTATTTTGCTTAGATCTGCCGAACTATTGGTTAAATTTAACCGTGAATATTGGGACCACGAATTTTCTACCGAGATTTCGGCAGAATATTACCTTGCCGAGAACGGTCGGCAGATATTTCTGCCGAACTCGAAAATTGATTCTGAGTGTGTATTTTGATCAAAAAGTGCATTTTTTACTTTTTTAAAATTTTGGAACTCAACATCAAAAATAAACACAACACTTCATTTGAGGCAACAATCTGATTGTAAAAACTGTCAAATTTTGCCCTAAATTAAGTTGAAAACAGTAAATAAGTTACATAGATAGTTCCCGGTGTATTGAAGATACTAAAATGTTTATAACTCAAATTTTAGTGCAATAGGTCTGGTTGATGTGTACCGTTAAAAGAACAAAAACAATATTTTCATGACTTTATTGATAATTTAAAAAATGTTGAGAGTAGCATGACTGTTTCAATGATTTTAGAAAAATACGGTAATATGTAAGATTTTTTTTTGTATTTTCCAAAAAAACTCTAATAAAGTGGAAAAAGCATACAAAATTTTACGTTGTTTGACACATTTTAATAATTTGAGTATTTTCGAAAAAACGGAAGCTTGTGAATATTTTTACATTTTCAAAAAAAACTATATTACCAAATTTCACTTCGTTTGAGACCCAAATTGCATATTTAGAAAAAAAAAACAAGCCTTACCCGATAAACTTTGTTCTGTCTTTTTTTCGTTTGTTGACGTTTCTGACTTTCTTGCTTACTCGGCCTCCTGTGATCAAAATTTGGTTTTATGTAACTTTTCCCATACAATCTGCTGATTTTCCGTATTCGGTTCCAGAGTGGCCAAAGTTATAACTTTTTGGCGTAAGAACCTTTCTTGGACTTATACGAACCCAACGCAACAAAAAGCACCTCGATCCGACGTTCCGTGTTGAATTGATTCGCGTTCGAACAAAACCGTCGAAATTTTTTATATATGGGTAACTCTCTACCAACTCACACGAAATCGGGAAAAGATGCCCCGACCCCTCTTCGATTTGCGTGAAACTTTGTCCAAAGGGGTAACTTTTGTCCCTGATCACGAATCCGAGGTCCGTTTTTTGATATCTCGTGACGGAGGGGCGGTACGACCCCTCCCATTTTTGAACATGCGAAAAAAGAGGTGTTTTTCAATAATTTGCAGCCTGAAACGGTGATGAGATAGAAATTTGGTGTCAGAGGGACTTTTATGTAAAATTAGACGCCCAAATTGATGGCGTAATCAGAATTCCGAAATAACGTATTTTTCATCGAAAAAAACACTAAAAAAGTTTGAAAAATTCTCCCATTTTCCGTTACTCAACTGTAAAAAATTTTGGAACATGACATTTAATGGGAAATTTAATGTACTTTTCGAATCTACATTGACCCGGAAGGGTCATTTTTTCATTTACAACAAAATTTTTCATTTTAAAATTTCGTGTTTTTTTCTAACTTTGCAGGATTATTTTTTAGAGTGTAACAATGTTCTACAAAGTTGTAGAGCAGACAATTACAAAAATTTTGATATATAGACATAATGGGTTTGCTTATAAACATCACGAGTTATCGCGATTTTACGAAAAAAATAAATTTGTAGTTAGAAAAAACACGAAATTTTAAAATGAAAAAATTTGTTCTAAATGAAAAATGACCCTTCCGGGTCAATGTAGATTCGAAAAGTACATTAAAATTCCCATAAAATGACATGTTTCAAAATTTTTTACAGACGAGTAACGGAAAATGGGAGAATTTTTAAAACTTTTTTAGTGTTTTTTTCGATGAAAAATTCGTTTTTTCGGAATTCTGAGTACGCCATTAAATCGGGCGTCTAATTTTACATAAAAGTCCCTTTGACACCAAATTTCTATCTCATCACCGTTTCAGGCTGCAAATTATTTAAAAACACCTCTTTTTTCGCAAGTTCAAAAATGGAAGGGGTCGTACCGCCCCTCCGTCACGAGACATCAAACAACGGACCTCGGATTCGTGATCAGGGACAAAAGTTACCCCTTAGGACAAAGTTTCACGCAAATCGAAGAGGGGTCGGGGCAACTGCTGTGTGAGTTGGCGGAGAATTACCCATATATAATTATATATTTTCAAAAAAAATGCGGTATTTTCTGAAAATTTTATTATTTTCCAAAAAAAAACTCCAATGAAGTGAAAAAAGCATACAAAATTTGCATATTGCACAAATTTTGAAAATTGAGTATTTTCGAAAAAACGGAAGTTTGTGAATATTTTTATATTTTCTAAAAAAATATGTTACCAAATTTCGCTTCGACCCATATTGCATATTCCGAAAATTTTTATATTTTCGAAAAAATACGGTATTTTGTGAAAATTATAGTATTTTTCCAAAAAATCTCTAATAAAGTGAAAAAAGCATAGAAAATTTCGCTTCGTTTGAAGCCCATATTTTAAATATTTTAGTATTTTAGAAAAAAATGCGGTGATTTGAAAAAAAATAGCAGAGTTCCCAAATGAACCGGTTAGGCTAGGCTCACCAATAAAATTGGTTCGGCTTAAGCCTCCTTTTGTGGTTCAATCCTGGTTCAGTGAACCATGAACCATGGCTTAAGCCAGGCTAACCCGGCTAATGAAAACCATGACTATGCATAAGTGTTACGGTGCAACAATGCTACCGTGTAACAAATATAATGATGTAACAATATTACACCGTAACATTGTTACACCACAACATTCGTTGCAACACTGTTACGGTGTAACACTGTTACGGTGTTACACAGTACACCGATGTAACAATGTTACGGTGTGTTACGGTGTAACACTGTTACGGTGTAACACTGTTACGGTGTAACACTGTTACGGTGTAACACTGTTACGGTGTAACACTGTTTCGGTGTAACACTGTTACGGTGTAACACTGTTACGGTGTAACACTGTTACGGTGTAACACTGTTACGGTGTAACACTGTTACGGTGTAACACTGTTACGGTGTAACACTGTTACGGTGTAACACTGTTACGGTGTAACACTGTTACGGTGTAACAATGTTACGGTGTAACACTGTTACGGTGTAACAATGTTACGGTGTAACAATGTTACGGTGTAACAATGTTACGGTGTAACAATGTTACGGTGTAACAATGTTACGGTGTAACAATGTTACGGTGTAACAATGTTACGGTGTAACACTGTTACGGTGTAACAATGTTACGGTGTAACACTGCTACGGTGTAACAATGTTACGATGTAACAATGTTACGATGTAACAATGTTACGATGTAACAATGTTACGGTGTAACAATGTTATGGTGTAACAATTTTACGGTGTAACACTGTTACGGTGTAACAATGTTACGGTGTAACAATGTTACGGTGTAACAATTGTACGGTGTAACACTGTTACGGTGTAACACTGTTACAATGTAAAAATGTTACGATGTAACACTGTTACGGTTTAACACTGTTACGGTGTAACACTGTTACGATGTAAAAATGTTACGGTGTAACAATGTTACGATGTAACAATGTTACGATGTAACAATGTTACGGTGTAACAATGTTACGGTGTAACAATGTTACGGTGTAACACTGTTACGGTGTAACAATGTTACGGTGTAACACTGCTACGGTGTAACAATGTTACGGTGTAACACTGTTTTGGTGTAACACTGTTTTGGTGTAACACTGTTTTGGTGTAACACTGTTACGGTGTAACACTGTTACGGTGTAACAATGTTACGGTGTAACAATGTTACGGTGTAACAATGTTACGATGTAACAATGTTACGGTGTAACAATGTTACGGTGTAACAATTGTACGGTGTAACACTGCACTTGCAATGGTTCATTTTGGCTAGCCTCGCCTGGTTTGAACCAAATGAACCATGGCTCACGGCGCTCGTTGAGCCTGAGCCGACGATGCTTGCCGACGTGTGGAGTGAACCTGAACCAGAAAAATGAACCTAGCCTAGCCGATGGCTTAGGCTAGTGGGAACACTGAAAAATAGTATTTAAAAAACTCTAATAGAGTGAAAAAAAAATGCAAAATTTTGCTTCGATTGATGCCCATTTTGCAAATAGGAATATTTGAGGCCTTTCGAAAAAATACTGTATTTTGTGAACAATTTTGATTACATATTTTACTTTACAACTTTGTAGATTTTCAAAAAAATATCTTAGTGAAAGCATTAAAAATTTAACATGATATGGTTGAATTGATCGATTTTAGAACAATTTTTAAAATGAGTTATCGTCTATTATCGGCGATAAGATAATTGCCGATGGAATTATCGAAAAAATCGGATCGATAACGATAGATTATTAGTTGAAGATCTATGTTAAAAAAATCAAAGTAATTTGTGTAAATTGAATTCGTTTCATTTAAGTTACGATTTTAGTAAAATTGAAGCTTGACAGTAAAACCAATTTTCGTTTAAAATCCTACTCAATCGTGGCTAAAAATTCAAATCGGAAATTGATTGTTTTGCAAACTTTTAAATTGGACTCAATTGTTCAAATCACGTCAAAATTTAGCCCATATTTAATTTTATAAAGATATCTTTAGAAACATAAATTGAGGAAAAGTTAGATAAGAAACAGCAAATAATATTTAAATTTTATGCAAATTGCATTGGTCCTAAACAATTAAAGTTGAATTTAAATTGTGTGTTTCGTTAAAATAATGCCTCAGGAAATCCATCACCGAACAAGAAATACGTCACATTAGGAACCACCCTCAGCAAACAAACCCTCAAAACCATGATCGCAAGAAATCCCTTTTCCCGGTAATTAGAGAATTTTGCTCACGACGTCGACGGCATCGGCATCGGTTCGTTGGGCTGACGACCGCCGCCGCCGCCGTCGATATGCTCTGCAGCAGTGCTTTCTGTTCCTGAAGGTTATCAGGATTATCGAGTGCTCAAATTATAGGGAGGAAAAGCGAGCGCACACTTGCGACTCTCCGGGGGGCGAGTTTCAGGATGAAGTGCACTGTACAAAATTCTTTATAACTATGTCAGAGTTTGTTTGCATTATTAACTGATTTTTGTTAGGAGGGAGCTAAAACAAATGATTTTAATATTAAAGATTTGGATTTGAAGCAGATTTTTAGTAACTGTGCATCAGAACCCCCGTTCCGAAGGGGTGGTGGTGGTGGGAAATTTTCGATCCGATTTAAAGCAAATTATATCCTTCAAGCGTGGTGGTTGCTGGAGGAATTTTCACGAGGCTTTTTTTTCTCCTCTTTCTCATCTTAGTTGTTGGTTTCGGTGTACGTCTGTGCTTGACGAGCCCACGAGGTGGTATTAATAACCAGCTTTGGCCCAGGGAGACGGGGACGCTGACGTGACGACAGGCCGAAACCGGCAGCCCCAAGATGACGAGCGGCTGACAGGGAAAGATTCTGGAAACGTCAGCGCCGCACGCTAAGGATGCCGGAGTGAACCGCGAAAGGTAGATGGGATTTTACGTGGGGTGCGCTCGTTATTATATTTTTTTATGGAAGGGAAGCTTAAAAAAGGTTAGGAAAGACGATATGGATTCAAGTGGAATTGGGTGGGAGATTTGATCTTTTGAAAAATCTGACGAAAATGACTATTTGTCAATAAACAACTCCAAGCCAAATACTTTGCTTCTCATCAGTCACAAAAAAAAAATAGTTTCAAATTAATATGCTACCATAAAAAGAGTATCGAAGTTCAAATCAAAGATTCACACATTAATCAACGTGAATTTGCATGAACTACCCTATAGTTATGAACTTTAAATAATCGAATCACAAGCAAACAATTTATTCATCAAGATTTCTATTTTCTCAATGTAACATTGAAATAGTACGCAGAAAAAAATAATGTAAATTTTGAAGCTGTAATTTTGGAAGGTTGAATATTACCTCTTTTATGATGTAATTTTACCTCAATTTAGACTGAAAAAGTTACATAACACCAGAAAAGTGGTAAAATTACACATTTCCAGAGGTGAAATTACACCTTTTTTCTGACATGAAAGATGTACCCCTTCCCAGATGTAATATTACCATGATTTTTTTTCTGTGAAGTTTATGCAACAAGTTGCAAAAAGAAGATTTTTTCAGCACGAGTTATCCAACGAGGTTCACCGAATTGGATAAATACGACGAGTGTTGAAAAAATCAAGTTTTGCAACGAGTTCCATACAACATGTTTTGCAATTCCGAAAAACACCCTTTGAGTGGAATTATAAGTCAAAGGTTCATGTATTTTGTCGTTTGAATAAAAAAAAATGTTGAAAAGTATTACTTTTTGAACTTTAACTTTTCAGCATCCATTTCAGAGCTGAAAAGTAGAACTTTTGTGAAGCATTTGTGATGAAAAGTGTTACTATTCAATATTGTTATTTTTGATATAGAAAAGTAGGCATTTTCATCGTCCAAGAATGACAGGAAAAGTAAGTTGTTTCTCGACAGAATGTCTTTACAAAGTTTTACGGGTTTTCCATTCAGCGACCAAAAAATTAAAAAAAATTTGGTGAAAAGTGCTCTACTACACAGAAAAAAAAAAATCATGGTAATATTACATCTGGGAAGGGGTACATCTTTTATGTCAGAAAAAAGGTGTAATTTTACCTCTGGAAATGTGTAATTTTACCACTTTTCTGGTGTAATGTAACTTTTTCAGTCTAAATTGAGGTAAAATTACATCATAAAAGAGGTAATATTCAACCTTCCAAAATTACAGCTTCCAAATTTACATTTTTTTTCTGTGTATATTGAAATTAAGTTGAAGTGTTTACACACGATTGTGCAACTGATTTCATTGAAATTTCTAGCAAAAATTATTTGTTTGCCCCCCTGTTTGTTTTATTTCCTTTTAAAAATTGCATTGGCCTTAATATATTTCAATCAAAACAAACGCTTGTCAGACTGTGGTCTAACATGATTAATCATTAACACGTCTAAACTAACTAAAGAAAATTAGATATTCGAAAATGTCCTGGGACTAGTAACAAAACAAAAACATTTTTGCTTTGATGAATCATTTTGTACGATCAGTTCCTAGCTGGACTCGGTCGTTGGAAACGACCGTCGGCTCAACGACCGACGAAATAGGCGGCGGGCTAGATGTGGGCATAAAAATGTCAAAATCTCTCCCCCCCCCCCACTTCGTCTCACCATCCATCTGCAGCTTTGTAGACAAACATTCGGAGCACGCGGTCGCATGATGGCGGCATCGAGCCAGAATTAGGGGTGATCATGTGATTTAAAATGAAAGTTTGTTCAAGAAAAATGATATTGTCCGACTGAATAAACAATTTGCGAGCATGTTCAAACAATTCTGGAGTTTTTTTTTTTTTGAAAAGGTCCAATAAACCAAATTTCCAGTTTTTGCTTTTTGGGTGTTTTTAAAACCGCCTTGAGTCTGGGGTATTAAAAAACACCCAAAAAGCAAAAACTGAAAATTTGGTTTATTGGACCTTTTCAAAAAAAACTCCAGAATTATTCCTGATTTCGGAGAAGTGATTAAAAACCAAAATTTCAATCCATAATTTTTCTATTTTTTCACTCCTATTGAGAATCCCTAGGTCTATCCACGACCGTTTCCAATTACCGTAAGAAGATGCCAGAAAATCCAGCTACCACCAAGATCATGGCCATGACAAATTGTTATGTGAAAGCAACGTTGTCAAAAATTAGTAGTTTATGCAACAAGTTGAAAAAAGGTCATGCTGAAGTGCTAAAAAATTAGTTTTACAACGAGTTGCATACAACATAATTTTCAATTCCGAAGTGACTATTCAGTTAAAGACGTAGATAGTGTCCTTCACTCTTGGGGCAATGACTATCCGTGATGGTTCTGAATTCAGGGTCCAAAATTGATAAATTTAAATGAAAAAGTAATCACGATATGGACAAATGCTTCTACAAACAACACAAACAATTTTTTTTGATTGATACATTCTGAATCAAGATTAGAATGTTTTTCTAAAACAAACATGGCCGCCAAATGCCCGATCGAGAAAGATACCTTGCAGAGCCTTAAACCTTCGATTCTCCGCTCAAAGTTGGCGTTCGTGTGTTTGATCAACTCAAAACCCAAAACAATGCAACAAGTTGCAAATAAAGGATTTTTTTTTCAGCACGAGTCGTACATTTATCCAACGAGGTTCACCGAGTTGGATAGATGTGACGAGTGCTGAAAAAACCAAGTTTTGCATCGAGTACTATACAACATATTTTGCATTTCAGCAAAACACCGATTGAGTGAAATTATAAGTCAAATGTTCATGTACTTTGTCAATAAATCGATAGAATAAAAAAAAGATGTTGAAAAGCATTACTTCTCGAAGCTAGTGCTGAAAAGCTCGACATTTCAGTGCTGAAAAGTAGAACTTTTCAGCTTTTATTTTGAAAAGTGCTACTATTCGATTCTGTTATTTTTGGTACAGAAAAGTAGGCTATTTCGTCGGTCAAGAATGACAGGAAAAGTAAGTGGTTTCACGATGGAATTGCAAAAAGTAGAATTTTGCAGCTTTCAAATGAGTGCTATAATGAATTCTTCAACACTCACATGTTTAGTGATCTAAAGCAAGCAATTTTGTTGCTAAAGAATTACCGAAAAAGAAAATATGTTAAAATTTACTCAAACCATCAGAACAAACTCACAAAAATTAGTTTTAGAAAGGCATCAATTTGAAACAAAACAAATTCTTATATATTTGGACATTTTGGTTAAAGTTACAACCAATTACACCATAAATGTTTAAACCAAAATATGCTAAATTAAAGAATACTGAAATGCGGCTTTTTAAACAATAGTTATCTGAGTTAAAAACGCCAATTTTCAGGAGAAAAGTGATTGGTACCACTCTAACAAAATTCGCAAATTCTCCAGTTACATGTTTCATCACTATGTTTTCCAAATGAATTCAAATTGGTAGAAAACTCTAGTCAGTTCAAAACATGGAGAATTGCTATACTTTTTCCCCAAAAATACCTTGTTTTGTCTTGAGTTCGAGTATCAAAAAATTCGACATGAGAATGCATTATAAAATTATTGATTATGCTAAAAAAAAAGCATGAATCAGATTAAACGCAAATCAGATTATAACTAATTGCCAAGAAATTATCTTGCCAAGTACCATACACATTTTCTAATTTAAAGATTTGCCTCTCTCATCAATTTCAAAGCTGTAATGAGGGAAAAAACATATTCCAATTCCCAAAACCCTCCATACCGTACTCCCCAACCCATTGTGCTCACTTCTCGGCTTAAAAGATTCGATTTCCGCTCGACATCTCAATCAAGCCGGGATCATTTTCCGCCCCGTATCAAGTATTCCCTTTAACGACGACGTTTCGGCAGTAAAATGAGCGCGCGCGCGCGCCCTTTTTTCCCCCTTAATGACGCGGCGATGGCAACGACGACGACGACGACCCTTGAACAGCAGCAGCGTTTTGTGTGGGAGGCTCCAAACTGAACGACTCAGCTCGAGCTCGAACCAAATTACATGTCCTCCTAAGCCTAATGCGTCTCGAGAGTGATAAAATAACAATTCATTTCCGCTCAAGTAGTACCATAATTTTCCTATAAGCTCGTTTTGGTGAAGGAAGATTATAAACTTCCCCCGTTGTTTTTTTTTCCTTTTTTTTGAGAACGTAAAAATTAAGTCAAATAAATTACTTCCCACCCCTCGTGATTTCGTCAGTTTCTTTTTCCTCTGCTCTCATTTGCGATTTTTACGCTTCGCCTCAAAAGAGATCCTGATTGTTTCAGCGGAAACGAATTGCCATTCAAAACCTGGCCCTTCTTAGTCAGTGTTTTTTTTGTTGCTGCTTCTTCTTTGTTTCATTCCCTGTTTCTTCTCATAATCCTCCTTTGTAACAATAATTATCATTTTCATAACCTCGAAAATGACACTCCATTATTGCTGTGCTTCCCATTCCCACTTTTTTTACTCACGCTTCCTCCCTCTTTCGTCCCCCAAAAATTACTACTACTAAACACTTACTTACACTTTAGTTAAATGGTTGCCCTCTAAATATCTAATATACCTATCTCTAATATACTTTTTTTTTGTTTTCGCCTTATCCTCATAAAGACTTGCGGTACTCATTCTTATCATTCTCGTATATTTTTCTTCATATCTTCCTCATAACCTCCCACCTTGCTTCGCTCGTTTTAAATTACCTTTAAAAACACCACAGATTGTTATCTTTTTGTTTATTACCTACTAAGTATTTCGTCACCTTTTCCTCGCTCTCAGCACCCGAGAATAGTCCTCTCAAGTTTGTGTTTCTTTTTTTTTTTGTTTTGGTTGCAGCTTTCCCCATTCAATTAGCAATAATGTAGAACTTGGTTTGGTATAGTACGGCCTAAACGAGTACAGATAATGCGCGTGTGTGTGTTTAAACGTGTATACAGTAAGGTTGTTTTTTTTTTGTTTTTAAGTACGAACAACTTTTCTCTCATCGAGGAAAAATCAAGTGTTTTCGGTCCAGCAGTTTGTTTTTGTTGCGATTATTTCTTACAACAGAAATGTATACGTTTTTTTCGGATAAACTTCGACAACACTTTTCAAACTTTTGGTTTACCTCGCGTATGTTCGCAAGACTTGTGTTTCAATAAATTAGCTAAAATTATAGTAACAAATTTGGGTTTGTTGAGATTGGCCGCCTCGGTATACATGATTTTTTTTGTTGTTGCTTTAAATGTTTTTGGTTGATGTCCGCTGTTTTGTGTGTGTGTTTTTTTTGTTCAAGTCTTCTGGTAGGCGTGTGGGATCTGTTGCACAGGTTTTTGGTTTTGTTTTGGTTGTTGTTGTTGGTAGTTTACGCGATTCATTACACGACGGTACCGTAACTGCCCATAAACTCGTCCGACATGCGAGTCCCGTCGTAGTTGTCGGCCTCGTCGGTTCGTATACAGATTTTCTTTCGCCTGTGAGGGGGTGTTTTGGGTGGAAAAAATCGAATGTCAGAAATTGGTTTTCGAAATCATAGAAGAGCATTAGTGGTAAGTGTGATAAGGAGTTGAGGAAGTTGAGGATTTGCTTATGCAGAAAATAAGATAAATATTTAAGGCACGAGTTCCCAAAGCCTAATTTTGTGGAAGTTTAGATTGTTCAATTCATATGTTTCAAATTATTAAGTAAGGCGCATTAAAAAAATATGTTCATCTTGTTCTGAATAATTAAGCCGCATTTTTGTTGATTAAAATGATTCAAAACAATTCTGAATTATTTAAATCTTTCAGCACCTGAGTTAATGTGATTATGCAAAATTATGAGTGAATTTAAATGAAATCTGGATTTTTTTTTGCTTTGCAAGAGTTTTTCTTCCTTTTTGAGAAATAAAATTTTGATTCTAATGTATTGTGAACAATTATCTGAGCAACTCGCATAGAAATCTGCCCCCTTTTGGTGCCTTTCAGGCCATTTCGGGAAGAAATAGTAAATTTTACATGTTACCGTTTTCTCATTCAACATCAAATGTGTACAAAAAATAATGTGTACAAAAAGGTTATATCAAAAAAAAATATTTTCTTATATGTTCTTTGACCCAGCAAGGGCAAAACATACAGTATGTAAAAAAAGTATTTACACCCCTTGGGCACTATGCACATTTTGTGATGAAACATGTAAAAAATTTAAAGTTTGACAGGAACCTAGTAATACGTTTTGTTCAGAAACTCATGCCAAACATTTTGCTACAAAAAGCTCATGAAAAGATGATTTCTATAAAAAGTTATATAACAAATACTATTACGAAAATAAAAAAGGTGCAAAAAAAGTATGTACACCTTTCGAAAAATTAACATAAATAGCAGTCTCGCCGTTGCTCTTTGCGAGGCAAGGCCTGCTTCGATCGTGTTTGGCCTGCGTCGTTGTTTCGCGCGGAAGAAAAAGAAGAAAAAAGTGTATTTGAAAGAAGCTGGCCAGTCTCGCCGTTGCTCTTTGCGAGGCAAGGCCTGCTTCGATTGTGTTTGGCCGGCGTCGTTGTTTCGCACGGGAGAAAAAGGAAGAAAAAGTGATTTTGAAAGAAGCTGGCCAGTCTCGCCGTTGCTCTTTGCGAGGCAAAGCCTGCTTCGATCGTGTTTGGCCTGCGTTGTTGTTTCGCGCGGAAGAAAAAGAAGAAAAAAGTGTATTTGAAAGAAGCTGGCCAGTCTCGCCGTTGCTCTTTGCGAGGCAAGGCCTGCTTCGATCGTGTTTGGCCTGCGTCGTTGTTTCGCGCGGAAGAAAAAGAAGAAAAAAGTGTATTTGAAAGAAGCTGGCCAGTCTCGCCGTTGCTCTTTGCGAGGCAAGGCCTGCTTCGATCGTGTTTGGCCTGCGTCGTTGTTTCCACGGGATATTTATATTTATATTTTTCACAGCTTCCTTACATTAACTGCTAACATGTATCTATTCACTATATGATTTATTTATATTTTTCTAATCCTCTATCATACTATTTTCCCATAAAATATACATTTAAATTGCATGAACTAACGATGCTTTAAAAAACAGCAATGGATCGATCTGGAGCATTTTTTTTAAAATTATTGCTATTTTTTACAGCTTCCTGGAATTAATTTCAATTTAGCTGCTGATATGTAAATTTATTTGAATGTTCAAATTATTTTTTTTCGTATTGCTTTGCTTTATATCCTCATTTCCTCATACCATATATGATCAAATTACATAAACTAACGACACTTACTAAAACAGCAAGGGAACCATCAGGAGCATTTGTATTTTAAATGATTATTTATTTACATGTTCATATTATTCCTCATCCTATACCTTTCCTGTAACATACCATCTCCTCATACCATATATCATCAAATTGCTTAAATTAACGAATCTTTCTAAAACAGCATGGGAACCATCTGGAGCATTCAGATTTTAATTTACTGCTATTTTTTACAGCTTCCTGGAATCATCTTGATTATATTTAAAGTTATTTTATTTACCATATTTATAATATTTATTATTATTATTATTATTATTACAAAACTATATGCTTATTAGATAATACACTACAGACTAACATTTACACTTACAAACATCCAAATCATGTAATACATTACGCATTCAACCATTTTCATCGGCCCGATGAAATTCCTCTAACCCCCATTCCAAACCTCCCAAAAATATTCCGTTCACTTTTAAAAGTCGCATGGGTTCCCTGCACTTTTGCCACTAGTGAACAACAAAAACATCCCCTCCCAAATCCCCACGGGACTGTATGGGCGTAGCCTTGGAGCACAGTGTGGAAATTTCCGTTCTTAGATATTTTTGGTTGTACCGGGCAGCAATCAAATTGTCTAAGAATATTGAATTGACCATTGTGGCACCCCCTACAGCGTGGTGCAGACCCGTAATGCTATGCTATGCTATGCTATGCTTTCGAAAAATTAACATAAATAATGTTATTTGTTGACAAATCACCATAAATCCAGTCTCCCAACTCCAAATAGGCATCTTTGACTGATTAAAAAAAGAATTTGGATTGAATATATAGTTTACTAACTACTTAGTATAAAAGTTTATATAACTCTGGAAATTCTATATAAAACTTATCTAAACTTAATTTTGCAAACTTTTAATTCAACTAAATGTCAATATATTATCATATAATTGCTAAATAAACATTTTGGAGTGGGTATAACACCATTTTGGGGGTATTTGTATCGATAGAATAGATTTTTCGTTGGAATTTCGTACCAACCCGGAATTACGTCGTAGGAAAATCCGCCTGCATCCGAACCGGTCCACGATTCACAAGTCAACCTATGTGGAATCGGAAAGGGCATAAAATTTCCGATCTTTTGATACCCAAACATCTAGGTTTTCTTTAAAACCTACGTTTTTGAATACCTGGGCAAAAAGTAAGTTTGATCCACGAGAACAAAAATTACGAAATTCCATACATTTTTGGCAGGTTGCTCAAACGAAACCATAACAACGTTTTTGCTTAGGTATTTAAAAACGTAGGTTTTAAAGAAAACGTAGATGTTTGGGTATCAAAAGATCGGAAATTTTATGACCTTTCCGATTCCACATAGGTTGACTTGTGAATCGTGGACCGGTTCGGATGCCGGCGGATTTTCCTACGACGTAATTCCGGGTTGGTACGAAATTCCAACGAAAAATCTATTCTATCGATACAAATACCCCCAAAACGGTGTTATACCCACTCCCAAATGTTTATTTTGCAATTCTATGGTAATAAATTGACATTTAGTTGAATTAAAGGATTTCAAAATTAAGTTAAGATAAGTTTTCTATAGAATTTCCAGAGTTATATAAACTTTTATACTAAGTAGTTAGTAAACTTTATATTCAATCCAAATTATTTTTTTAATCAGTCAAGGATGCCTATTTGGAGTTGGGAGACTGGATTTATGGTGATTTGTCAACAAATAACATTATTTATGCAAATTTTTCGAAAGGTGTACATACTTTTTTTGCACCTTTTTTATTTTCGTAATAGTATTTGTTATATAACTTTTTATAGAAATCATCTTTTCATGAGCTTTTTGTAGCAAAATGTTTGGCATGAGTTTCTGAACAAAACGTAGTACTAGGTTCCTGTCAAACTTTAAATTTTTACATGTTTAATCACAAAATGAGCATAGTGCCCAAGGGGTGTAAATACTTTTTTTACATACTGTATTCCACAGTGTTGCCAATGTTTTGAAAATATTCTAGTTTTTTTTCAAATCCTGACAAAAAAAAAGTTTGAAAAGAACACTTAATTTTAAGAAGCAAAATCGGACTTGAAATCAAATCTCTAAATAAGAGAAGTTAAGATTAATTGCACTGTTTTCGAAATAAATCCAACATTTTTTTTTGCAATATGTTTGCAAGTTTCAGTTTTCATATGTAGTGCTCATGGTTGAAAAACTTGTTTTTGGAAAGTTCAGAATGTTTAGAGAATTTCATAGAAGATAGAATATTTTTATGACAAATGTTTGATTGATCCGATTTCCAATGTAACAAGCGTGAAATTTACTGATCCTTCCGATATAAATATAATCAAAATATTAAACTCAAGACTAACATTTGAAAAGGGCCTAATTTTATATCTTAAACCCCTTTCACATATTAGAGTTGAATTTAATATTTTGATGATATTTTCGTCAGAAAAATCAGAAAATTTAATGAATGTTTTATTTTGTGACATTGAAAATCAGATTAATTGTTGCTAAGATATCGGCATATGAAAATTGAGTGCTACTTGGGCTTTTCTTTTTGTGGCTATATTTCAGCAACTAGAAGTAAAATTTTCAAACAAATTTGAAAGATTTTTTAAAATCAATTCGAATAAATATATCTTTAAACATGGGCAATTATGGGCACTACTGAATAAGTCAAAACATTGCATCGAAAACGTAAACTTTATCAAAATTTCTAAGTATTTTTTTGTTTTAAATATGGTTTTGCATCTGGAAGATGAAGTATCATTTTTTTTATTGTTTTTTTTTAGTTTCTAATTCAATATGATTTTTCAAAAAAAGGCAACACTGCCAATTGCCAGTGCGGATTGTCTGATTGAATTATTTTCTCATTAAATTCAACGTTATAAAAAGAAATTAGTTTTTTCCAATTCATCTTTTTTACATTAAAAAAAAACACTTTAAATATTGTGTGATTGAATGATTCAAGTGAACTACACAGAGAAAAAAGAGTTCCCATAATCGTGAACAAGTGTTCATGAAAATGAGAACCACGAAGAAAGTGTTCAAATTTCATGGTACGTTTTTCAAAATCGTACCATGGGATTTGAACACTTTGTTCGAGGTTCCAATTTTCATGAACACTTGTTCACGATTTTGGGAACTCTTTTTTCTCCGTGTAGGGTTACCGTAAAGGGGTGACTATGGTATGAACATGATTTTTAATCGGAAAGCGGAATGCATATTCAAATTCTTTGCTCAATTTTCCACCAGGAGAAGGTAAAATAAGTTTGTAAATAATAAATAATTTTTGTTTTAGAAACATAATTAAAAAATATCTCCAAATTTATAGGCATTTTCAGTTTAACAAATTTCATATAAATGTGAAAACTTTTTATTCGTGCTTTGAATGCAGTTTAAAATGCAATATAAATCGATAATTTTATAAATCAAATTAGGCCGTGCAAATATTTTTTTATGTTTATGTCCCTCCACTCTGACCAAAGTCAAGGGAGGGGGGGCTAGGGAAAAAACATAAAAAAGTATAAAAATTGAAATTACGAGCCATGCTTTCAACATTTTAATGAAACAATGTTTTAAAATGCATTATACACCTCTCCTGTTGTTTTGCCATCATTAGTTTCCAAAATATATATTTTTTTCTTTTGCGGTGCTGTACATTGGAATTTCGTATCAATTCAAAACATTTTCAAACACGCCCAAACATGCTAAATATGATTATCAATGAGCAATTCCAGCCCAAAACAGGATTTTTTTTGGTACTTTTTTCTCGACCTTCGCCGATTTCAATGAAACTTTGTAGACATGTTGTTCTACGTTTATTTAAGCCATTTTTGTATATATGGAGCCAGTTATACTCGATAATTACATTTGAGAAGGGCGCAAGAGTTTTAAATATTTTTTAATTTCGTTATTTGAATATTGCTGTATCTCGAAGCCGTTGCATCGTATCAAAAAGTGGTCAAAGACAAACTTGTAGGAAATTTGACGGGCTTTCCGAAAAAAATACACTGAAAGAAAAAAACACTGCACTTTTATGAGATTTTTTTATTTTTAAGTTTAAAGGTGATCCCACGATTTTTTTTCGTTTAAATTTTTTGTGAATATAGCCTAAGATGTTACAAAAAAGACTCACGAAAAATGCAGGATGGAGCAACTCACCTAAAAAAAACAAAAATCATTTACTGAAACTGTTTTTTTCAAAAGTGCTCTAAACATCAAAATTTTCAAAAACCGAACACAAGAGTCGATTCTTCAGACAATTTTACATAAAAGTCTCCATATTAACCATTGTCCTTAGTCCAATCCTTGTAAAGTTACAAAAAAAATGTTGAAAAAATAGGTTTTTTGATGGTTTTTCGCAATTTCTATATGACAGACTTGATTTTTCAGTACCGAAAATATTTTTACCGGAAAGCTCGTCCAATTTCCCATAAGTTGGCATTTGACCACAATTCAATTGGATGTATGGGCTTACAGATATAAGCTAATTACATTGCTAAGAACTAAAAAAATAATATTTTTTCAGTGTAGTATAGTAACCTGGATAGTAAATTAGCTTTTATCTGTAAGCCCATACATCCAATTGAAATGTGGTCAAAGACAAACTTATGGGAAATTGGACGATTTTTCCGGTAAAAATATTTTCGGTACTGAAAAATCAAGTCTGTCATATAGAAATTGCGAAAAACCATCAAAAAACCTATTTTTTCAACACTTTTATTTTCAAAACCACTGTAACTTTACAAGGATTGTACTTAGGACAATGGTCAATATGGAGACTTTTATGTAAAATTGTCTGGAGAATCGACTCTCGTGATCGGTTTTTGAAAATTTTGATGTTTAGAGCACTTTTGAAAAAAACAGTTTCAGTAAATGATTTTTGTATTTTTTAGGTGAGTTGCTCCATCCTGAATTTTTCATTAGTCTTTTTGTAACATCTTATGCTATTTTCACAAAAATTTTGAACGAAAAAAAATCGTGGGCTCACCCTCAAATTTGACTTTTAAACTTAAAAATCAAAAAATCTCTGAAAAGTGCAGTGTTTTTTTCTTTCAGTGTATTTTTTTTGGAAAGCCCGTCAAATTTCCTACAAGTTTGTCTTTGACCACTTTTTGATACGATGCAATGGCTTCGAGATACAGCAATATTTAAATTACAAAATACAAAAATATTTAAAACACTTACGCCCTTCTCCAATGTCATAATCGTAGTTACACTCCATATACACAAAAATGGCTTTTATAGGCCTAGGATAACATGTCTACAAAGTTTCATTGAAATCGGAGAGGGTCAGGTACAACCGATTCCCTATTTGACATGGAATTGCTCCAATGCAGAAAAATGCATTTTAGATTGTTTTTCGTTGATTAGACTTCAATTTTGATGTAAATTTTTGAAGGTTTTTGGAAAAAATATTTTTTTCCCCTTGATTTTTCAGGCCAATTTTCAAGGGGGCGACATAAACTTTGAAAAATATTTGCAACGGCCTTAGTTTTAGAAGAATTTCAGGCAAAATTCTGACTTTTAGCAATTTTACCTAATTTTTTAAATACATTTTGTTTAAAAGCTTATAAACTTAGTTAACTAAATATAAACATTAAAAACTATATCAGTAACCTTAGTAATGGTTGTCTTGACGTAAAAATAAAATTATAATACCTTAAATCTGAGTCACCCCGAAAAATAAACAAAGAATTTTTAACGTAACTAAGCACAATTGATTTTTTTTTCAGAAATAGTGCATGGACTCTATGTGGGCTACCCCAGTAGATGTTTTAAAAATAATAATTTTGAGATAAACCTTATCAGTTGTAAAATGTCCAAAAATAAATTAAATCCTATCAATGTTACCCCGGTTTACGGTATCTGCAACTATTTCTTTTTTGCATTTGCCGCTTGGTATTGTGGATTTAGTTGATTCATTTAGTTGGATCGTGTTATTAAAAGAATTGTTCCAAAATAAGCGAAAAATGTTGATATCACACAAAAAGTGTTCTAATTATGTAGAAGTTCCGAAAATGTCGTCTGAAGACTTTACATACTTTATCAGAAGACTAGTCTTAAGAATTTCAATTTATTTACAATTTGAAGAAAAGCTAAAAAACAAAAAAAAAAACAAACCAAATTTGAATAAATTTAAATTCATAATAATTCATATTGAGAATTGAATCAATTGAATTTTTCATTACTGTCGGATACAAATAATAATAAAAATTGTCGCTAAGAGCAGTTGGTCCGACATATTATATGATTTTCATAATATCTTAAGGTTAAAACACTAAGTCTTCATCCTGTGTCTTAAAACACTTAACACAATATTTAGAAAAGCTTTTTAAAAATGCCCCCATCTTCTTTCCCTGAAATTTGATTATGTCTCCTTAGCACTGACGGAATTTTGATTACAAAAATTGTAATGTTACATGCTGTAACACAATACCCCTAGCAAAAAGGGCATTGGCCTACCCTGCAAGCAAACCACCTCTTCATCAGTCAATGTTACAACTTCCGCTCACAGACACAATAAACCTCCTCTTCGTGTCTCATCACCCAAGGAAACCACTTCAAGAGGTGACACAACATACACAAAAAAAAGATATGCTCCTCAACCCAAGGCCTTGTTAGGCACGTCATGCCCCAGATTAGCCCTCTCCTCCCATCTAGCTCCCGTAGCGTCCTTCAAAAAAGACACACAATGGGATTGTTTTGAGCAGATCAGCTAATTTGGACTCGTGAGTGAGAGGTGCACATCAGGCCAAAACACGAGGCCACACTCAACAGGTCCCCCCCCCCTCCCACTCGTTATCACACTTGATGCTCTTCTGTTCACAAAAAAAAATGTAGCAGACAAAACAGGAGGAACACACAAAAGACATTCGGGAAATGAGAAGTGGGTTGGGTTTTGCGCCACTCACCTGCTCGCCGATCCGTCCCCGCCGAGGGTGTCCTTCTTTTTCGCTTTCCGCTTCTTCTTGGAACCGTAACCGTAGTTGTCCCGCGCCGTCCAGCCGGGGTACATTTCCATGTGCAGCTGGCGCTCCTGGCGGGCCTTGTCGTAGTAGACGCTCTGTTCCTCGCGCGTCAGCGAGTGCCACTTCCGGCCGAGGATCTGGTTGATGGCGGCCGACTCTTTGAGGGTGCACTCGGCGACGACCTTGGCGCGCATCTCCTTCATGTACAGCATGAATGCGTTGAGGGGCTTTTTGATATGTGGTTTAAGGTTCGCTTGCTGGGCGCTGGTCAGTTTCTTCTTGGTTCCGCCGCCGCCGCCGCCCCCACTGCTGGCCGCCGAGCCTCCGCTGCTGCTTCCGGCACTACTGCCCGTGGCGGGTCGGCCGTAGCCCCGGTTCAGCGTGAGCTCTTGGGGCAGGTCGGTGGATTTGCTGCTGCTGGATTGGTGACTTTGGAGGTGGTGGTGATGGGCTTGCCGAACGCTGTAGTTGTGGGACAGGGCGTCGTGCGAGGCCACTTCCTGTTTCACCTGACTGAGCACCTGGTGGGCCGGGTGGACCGAGTTGAGCAGGGAGGAGGATTGCTGGTAGCGCGAGTAGAGGTCACTAGCTAGGGTGGTGTAGATCTGCAGCGAGGATGGGTAGGAATTTCGGAAGCTGCTGGGCGCCGTCGAGTACATCGAGGGCGTGTGCCACGAGGGAGGAACGGGTAACATGTTTGAGGACAGGATTGGGTACGGGTACTGACTGGTGGAGAAGGAATAGAGGGATTGCCGGGCGGACAGTCCGAGCGCTTTCGAGTCCAGCTGGTAAGGAATGATGCCACAGTGGGCGGGTGGTGGGTTGGAAAGAGGATCTTCGTTGCAGAAGAACTGCGACAGGCCCATCTTGCTGATCGAGCCCTGTATTGCACTGGCAGTACCACTTGAATACTGATAAGGCGGCAGGTATCCCATAAAGCCCGGCGAATGGTCCGGAGAGTTTAGCTTACCGGCGCTGCTTCCCCCGCTACCACCTCCCCCTCCACCCGCACTCGAAAACGGCGGACTCAAATCCTGCCGCGAGTTCTTCACCAGGTTCTCCGCGCTCTCCGTCAGATCAATCAGGTTGAACTTCTCTTCGAGCAGGTTCTCCGACGAGGCCTTCTCGTCCTCCCGATCACCCTCATCCTTGAACACTTTCACCTCATCCGTACTGCCCAGGTCGTCGCCGGTCGAGCCGGAGTGCGAATTCTCATTCGTGTTGGGCATGCTTCGGCCATCCACTGAAGCACAGATCCACCGCAAATATGTCGACAGCTACTGATAAACATAAATTAATCCACTACTCCAACTCCCTCGCTCCGCACATCGATCCCGCGTTTTCCACCGATTTGCCAAATCCACTCTTCACCGACACTAAAATATTCCCTTCTCCAACGAAGAAAATTCTGCAACACTCTCTCTATTATTTATGGCACACTATGGCACAAATCACCCACCCCCACAGACCAACACACACAGTGACACTTTGTCGAGGCCGGCCAGGGCCCTGGAAGTGGAGCACATGCACTTTTCCTTATCCCTTTTATTTTCTACGTTGACGGCGAAGACGTCGAGCGTCGGTCGTCGGAGATTTTCTGTGTGTATTCTCTTAGAAACTAAATAAACATTTTTCTTCTGTGTACATTTATATATCTTTGCAGCGATGGTGTGACTAGAACTTGTATTGCACTTTTTTTATCCTTCCCCAACTGGTTCCTTCTTCACAGCTATGGCATATCTCGCAGGTGTGCTCGCTGCAGAGTCACACTACTTTCTTTTTCCCCGGATGATAGTGGTGGTGGTGTTGGTGACGGTGGGAAAGTCAGACATTTTCACGGTGGCAAGTTGCCTTTTGTATTGTTTCAAGGATTAATCCTAGCGGCGATGAGGCTGGAAGGTGGGAGAAAGAAGAAGGGATGAATATTTAATTATTTGAAGGCAGAACATGAAAATTTTCTAAAATTTGGAATCGTATTTTTTTTGGAGCGCGTGGTATTAAAAGTGCGCATAACGTACTGAGTGTCTCCACGGGTTTCATAACCAAGCGTCTCCCTTGCAAAGTGACGTTAGAGCTTATTGGGACCCTACACGAAGAAAAATTAGTTCTCAAAATCGCGAATTTGAACACATCGGTTTGCCAAATCCCGTGAAATTTATCAATTTGCTCAAATCAATTCTTTAAAATAATAATATAATCAATATTTCATTCATAAGAGACTTTTTAAGTAAATTTTATAAGTTTTCAATTAAAAAATGTGATATGAACCATTTGAAAAATTGTTAGCAAAACCAACATTAACATGAAACTGATACAACATTTACTAGGAAGTGAATGCTGCGTAAACTTAAATGATGTTAACAAAAATCAGTCAAAGAAAAAAATATTCACACAATTTTTTTATTAACTCTGTTTTTTTTTCAACCGAACCTTTTTAAATTTGATTAAACAAGTAAATTGTGATATTTTTTAAAGATTGTACAGATTTGTTTTTAAATTTTATAGATTTTTTTAGAAATCAACAAAAAGCAAACACTCTTGTAAAAGTAACATTCAGTGAAAGAAGTTGTCTTTCCCTTTTCCTCCGGTCAATGATTTAACGGAGGAGCAAAAAAAATAGATTGAAAAATTCTTATTCATCAGAGTAAAGAAACATATTGAAAAAATAGATAACTATTTACTTGATACTCTAAAAAATATTTTATCAATTTTACTTATGAAACTAACTTAATTTAGCAATATTTTTAGCCGTAATCACTATTTTTTCTATTTATTTTTTTTTATCTTTAAAGTTACCTTGTTTAATTTTTACGATATTTAAATATTTCGGCGAATGGCTCAAATGGAAATTTAAAAAAATGTTTGTTTTCTGTTTGGATTTTGATTTTTTTTATGATTTCGTTACAGATGAAATTACTTTTGCCTATCGATTTTAAATTTAGTTTTTGAAAAGTGTGATTAAAACTCTAAAGATATTTTTAACTGGGCAAAATGTCACAAAAAAGTTAACTGTTAGATTGTTTTGTTGAATGTGGTCTTGATATGGAATTCAATAAAATGTATAGGATAAAATAGTAGCATATCAGCAAAAACTGTTTTGCTGTATTAGTCGAACATAAAAAAGCAGCTCAATAAATGATAATATGCATGCCCTACATTTTAGTTTCAAAATAGATATACAGCCCATCCATAAACCAAGTGGATTTTTTTTAAATTACTAAAAGTATTTTTTAGCGTCACGTTGAAAGTTAAAAGGAGAATGGGCAAATTTGGTCCAAGGATGTACACGAACGGGACCAACTTTTTTCGAAAGATCTCGCCGAGACATGAAAAAAAGTCTTCTGGACCAACTCTGTAAACCCCGGGGTTCAAAAGTTACATGCTGGTGAAGTTTGAGCATTTTGGGTTAAAATGTACAAAAAATCGTATTTTTGCTATTTCTAAAATCATTCATAAAATCTCTGTTTCATTATGGATTTCGATTTTCTTGACTTCATTCGACGCGTATCAGCAAAAACTATGAGTTCTGATATGTCTTAGCATGATTGAAACATGATTTCTCTTGTTTTTATCCGTTTGAACCGTTTGTGCAAGAGGCATCCCATAGAAACAAGTCGAAACTTCAAGGTTTTGAAACCGGATTCGACCCAGACTGCTTCAGTGAGTATGGAAGGCTTCAGTGCAATGTTGTAACAACTTATTGGGATGGTCTGAGTCATCCGAGAACTCCTTGGAGTTAAGACCGGTGAGTCTACAGCCGTAACAAGCAAGATGTCGGCGGTTTTTGACCACGGATCATACCCGCATGGCTTCAGTGAGTGTGGTAGACTACTTTGCTAATGTGTTAGGATGTCCTGGGTCATCCAAGGACTCCCTGGAGTTATGATCTGTAGGTCTACGGCTGTTACAATGACTCCCTGAAATGGTCCAGAACATCCCAACATAACAGCAATACAGTCTGCCATACTCACTGAATCTTTGCGGTTATGATGCGCGGTTAAAAATCATCGACCTTTTTCTTGTTACAGTGACCCAAATATCTAAACTCCAGGGAGTCCTAGGATGACCAAAGACATCCCAGCACATTAACAAAGCAGTCTACCATACTGTCTGAAGCTAGGGGTCAAAACCCGTCGACCTCTTGCTTGTTACGGCTGTAGCTCCACAGATCATAACTCCAGGGAGTCCTTGGATGACCCAGGACATTCTAACATATTAGCAAAGTAGTCTACTACACTCACTGAAGCTATGCGGGTATGATCAGTGGTCAAAAACCGCCGACATCTTACTTGTTACGGCGGTAGACTCGCCGGTCTTAACTCCAAGGAGTTCTCGGATGACTCAGACCATCCCAATAAGTTGTTACTACATTGCACTGAAGTCTTCCATACTCACTGAAGCAGTCTGGGTCGGATCCGGTTTCAAAACCTTGAAGTTTCGACTTGTTTCTATGGGATGCCTCTTGTACAAACGGTTCAAACGTATAAAAACAAGAGAAATCATGTTTCATTCATGCTAAGACATATTAGAACTCATAGTTTTTGCTGATACGCGTCGAATGAAGTCAAGATGAGCAAAATCCATAATAAAATGGAGATTTTGTAAATGATTTTAAAAATAGCAAAAATACGATTTTTTGTACATTTTAACCCAAAATGCTCAAACTTCACCAGCATGTAACTTTTGAACCCCGGGGTTTACAGAGTTGGTCCAGAAGACTTTTTTTCATGTCTCGGCGAGATCTTTCGAAAAAAGTTTGTCCCGTTCGTGTACATCCTTGGACCAGCTCCCATACAAATTTGCCCATTCTCCTTTTTTATGTTTCTTGAAAACAATGTATAAAAAGCAAAAAATTAGTTTCTGTAAGTTTAACATAAGATTTTGATAGTTATTTTAACATTTTTCACGTTCCGTGAAATTTCCGTGAAATTTGGTATTTTAAAATTAAAGTCCCCGTGAAATTTGCAATTTTTGAGCGTGAAAAATCACTAAGCCTACTCATTACGATCGATTATGTAAGGAAAAGACCCAAAGATCGCAAAGATCCAGAATAACAATCGCTCCTAATTCCATACAATTGGCTGGTTTTCACAAACTGTTGATAAAAACCTACTTGCTCACTTCTTACATGGAGAAATTGTGCGCAGAATTTTTAGCAATTAAAATTGTATATTTTACTTTCGCAAATTTTAACAAAAACGTACGTGTTAATGCCAATTTTCTGTTAAAACAATCAAAATTCAATATTAATTTAATGAGCTGTTTGTTGAAAATTCTAAAGGCTTTGTTGAGTTTGTGTTGTTAATTATGAAGTGAAGGGGTGCGAAAGGTGAAAATCACACAATTTGATCAATGTTAAAATGTGCAAATCAAAGAAAACACTGGTGCATCGGTGGAGGTGGAATTGATGAGTAGGTTTGGTGATGATTTTTTTGCAGGTGATGAACAATAAAGTGCAAGAGGAGGACATTCACCATGAGGACCTCTGATGCGAGGGGACTTCATGAGAATGTTTGAGGGATAGAGAGGGGCAGTGGAAGGAAGAGGCGGATTTTCCGCTATTTTCCGCTATTAAATCAACATTTTCAGATGTATCAACAATGGAAAGTTGCTTGCTCACTTTTGTGAATACAAAGAGACGAGTTGTTCCTTTTAATTTCGCTAAGGAACAACTCGTCTCTTTGTATTCACAGTAATGCATTTTGCTAAAACGCTCAACCAAACCACAATGCTCACTTTTATTTGAGCTATTTATTACTTTGAAACAGACAAAAACACTTTATGAAAGCTGTAATTCATGATCAAAGTGCTGATAGGCCGATAATAGAAATAGGTTGAAAAAGGGTATAGTTCCCCTAGGTTAATCTAGGAAGTATGGGTTTATTTTTACACAATAATTAATCTATTGTGATTCTAATTATAAACTTGACTCATAAAAAGCTTCGTGCTCACGACGGATAAAATCTTAACAGATAATGGTTTTTCCAGGATCATCAATCATAAAAAAAATAACTATGAAATGCGTACACATGATAACAAAAAATAACAGAGATGAAGGGAAATATGAAAAAACATAAACATATAAAAGAAGATAATACCTATTTTGAACAATTTGTTGAAATAAGACTGCTGAATATACTGGTGAGTAAAACTCAAAATATTTTTTTGAGGAAACTGATGAATGTTGTTGCCAAAAGTAGTTTAATAAATGTAAGCTTGATAATTATTCATTGATTCCCTCATTCCTCATTTTAAAGCATGTAACATTTACTAACTTTCCTTTTTTCAGTTTGTAGCCGAAATTAAGAATTATGTTTTAAGTGACAAATGAATTTCAAATGTCTAAAAGATTCGCTTTGGTGTAAATTCTGTGTCCAACCATGCAAGACAAAAATAACTATACCAGAGACCGTTGTAGATGTAGATTTTTATCATTTTATAGATATATTTTAAAACATATACCAAACTTTACATGTTTTATAACAAAAGTTTAAAATAAATGTTTGTTCTTATGCTTTTTAACAGTAATTTAATTATTTGATGCGAAAAACTAATTAGTATAAGCAGTTAAAATTTTAGGCAGAATAAATGCGAACATAAAAACACCCAGCATTAATTAATGAGGCAGTATTACAAAATTTGCTTCAAATTCAATTTTAAAATAATGCAAACAACAGCTAATTTTTAGCTACATGTACGCTAGAATTTGTTTTCGGCAGCCGAAACGGCAAAGGGTCCATTTTGGCCCAATTCCCCAATTTTCACATTTTTTCTGAACAATCAGTCTGTATTTAGGGCGGAGGCTTCATGCGGCCATCCAAAATGCATTTAACTTATGTGAAAATGTCCCAGGAATCCAGTAAAAATAACCACTTGCACCGCAAAAATCATCTAGGGTCCATTTAACCCCAATTCCGCTATAAAAGCATTTTTGGCCATTTTCAAATGTTAGGTCAGATTTTAAAAATCTGAAAATATTTTTATCGTAAAGATCAGACAATTTTACATAAGTATGGCGATTTACACTTGATAGTTTGATACATTTATGTTGATAAAAATAATAAAATATGTTAAAGGCAGTTGGACTCACAATCCAAAGGTCGTCAGTTCGAATCCCGGGGTGGATGGAAGCTTAGGTGTAAAAAGAGGTTTGCAATTGCCTCAACAATCAAGCCTTCGGACACCTAGTTTTGAGTAGTAATCTCGCAATCGAGAACGCCAAGGCAATGCTGTAGAGCGAATAATTTGATTTTTTATTTTTTTTCTATTTGAAAACAACTTTAGATGAAGAATAAAATTTTAATTTAGGAAATGATAAAAATATTTTATTGTAAACAAACAATGTCAACAAAGACTTTTGTTACGAAAAAAATCTCCTCACCTGGCCAACAATCACTTGACCCGCTCTCGCACAACTCCTATTACAACGTACTCCCGCTGACGTCACTTTACTGCAGCATGCCTTGCCGTCCAGTTCGTCGTCGCGCGGCGTGCGGCTTCCTTTGTGATGATGATGATGTTGTCGGCGGCGGCGTCGTGTAATCCCTTTCGACGTCCACACTCGCAGAGCCCCTCACTCCAACGAGTGCAACAGAGACAGCCTAACCCCGTGTGTATGTGCAATAGGGAAGGTGATAAAATATGTCTATTCCATGGGCGCACACACACACTGACACACACACGCGTGTACGCACCAACCAACAAATGTTGAGGCGGCAGGCGGTGCGTTTTCCTTTGGAGTTTTTCAGCGGAATCGCTGCTGCTCCAAGCAGTCGTCGTCCCGGCAGGCCATGACACACGGCGCGAGATGGCCGCGGCCAAGAAGAGAAGAGATGCGGTTCTAAAAATAACTTCCGTTTGCGTTTTTTTTTTGTGTGTGCACGATGGTTGTTGTGTGTTTTCCTTTCGGATTTTGTGGTTTTGTCTACACGACACACGGCGGCCAGAATCGGCGCAAAAAAGAAGAACGACTTGACGAGCAACTTCCAGCACTCTTCCGAGAACTGTCACCGGAGCACCCGGGATCCGGGACTTTTTCTTCCAGAACTTGTTCCGGAAATCCACCGCACACTAACACACCAGTCGCAGTAGCCCCGTTTTCGCCGAGGAGCACTTTTCTTTCTTTCCGCCGAAGGAAAAGCCCTTCACGCGAGGCCACCAGGACCAACCCGTGGAAATCCTTTATCCCTTGAATTTCCTCCAGGAAAACTATTATTCACGCAACAAGCGAAATTTTGTTCACGATTTTCACGCACGCAAACGCGCCTTCCCCTCCTTTTGCAAAAATCCGCACAACACAAAAATCCGGTCGCCAAAAAATTCGCTCGGAAAAACGCGACTTGTACGCGAGGTTTTCCCCCCGAGTTTTCTTTTTGCTCTCTCGGGACCGACAGACGGGCGCGCACCACGAACCTGCGAGACGACCGACGGAAAAGTGAAGAGTGCGTGAAAATCAACACACCACGGCAAGGCAAAGCAGGCCGACTTTTGCTGTTTTCTGCTGCTGCCTGTCTCTTCCTCTTCGTCGTCGTTTTCCCCTTCGTGAGTTGTGTCACGCGCAGCCGAGGCGCAAACCGATATGGGCGTCGCGCGGTTGACAGTGGGCGTCGTTTTGGGCGACGACCGGCGGCGGCGTCGAGGGGTGGTTTTGGGATTGATGTTGTGTGTTGTGTTGAGCATACTTTGTGGGGTGGTTTCGGCTTTGGTTCAAAATGGACGGTGAGTGATGGTTGCATAGAATTTTATGTGGGTTTGAAATGGCAGTTGCATTTTAAATAAAGTGCGCTATTCATTTGAAGAAAAAATATCAGAATTCATGATCTAGTAGGGGAAAGTGGGGCAAGTGTAACAAGCTAAGGAAATGTTCGTTATAACCCATTAAAAACATTTAAAAATCTGTCGGATTTTTTTATAACCATCTTATTCCAGGTCTTGACTAAGACTTTGATAGGACAAGTTTTTAAAAAAATCCTGTTTTTTACTGTAAAAGATCGATTTTAAAATTTTGGATTTTCCGTACGTTCTACTCAACTAGTGGGGCAAGACTAAGGCTACCAACTCTTGCTGAGCAAAAATCCGTACACTTAGCCGATATGCCACCATGGTATAACAAAAACTGTCATCGAATTATTTAGATAAATTAAATTTAATAAATATTAGAATTAAAAATATACAACTGTGTCGTTTTTACAGCTAACAAATTTTACAAAATGCTATCAGAGTGCTTATAACTTGCACGTTTAAAAGTATTCATAAAATAAACCATGATTTGAATTAAATAATTATGTTCTTCAATTTTGTTTTGTTAAACGTTCAAAAGTTTACGAAATGTCAAGATTGTTTTTACGAATAATATCGCTCTTAGTGTTTTCACGAACACTTTTCCAGAGTTTTTTTATTGAAAAGGTCCTATAGTATGTGAAACACAACAGTTTATAGGACTTTTAAAAAACTCTAGAATTGTTAATTGTTCAAATGTTTTCACAAGTTTTAGAAAGCTTTTAGAAATGGAATATATTTAGTAAGGAATTTCTAAAAGAACAATTCTAAAGTTTTTTTTAAAGGTCCTATCAACATAAGCAAGACAATAGTTTAAAAACTCTAGAATAATTGATAATCAAGTTTGAATTGAAGAAAACCCCGGAAAACTCTCCCTTTTTAAATCAAACTCACAGAAACCAAAAATTTCTAGTAACAAAACCTTCGACCAAATCAAAAAAGCAATTCAATGATTATAAAGTTGTTAAAATTCCGTACAAATCCGTATTATGCGTAAAATTCCCTACAAAAATTCCGGCCTGTTAAAAATCCGCGAAGAGGTTCGAAAATCCGTATGGTAAGGAAAAAATCCGTACAGTTGGTAGCCTTAGGCAAGACGAACAATGCATGAAACAACATGTTAATTAGCTAACAATTGAATTGTTATCACTTAGATACATCAGATTAGAATGTATTTGACACATTTCTTTCATTTTTAGATTAAATAATAACATTTAACTAAAAATTTGATCGTTTTTACGAAAAATTTTTACCTAGATGTTAAATAGTAAATTTTCATAATATCACTTTATTAACGTCATGATTCGAAATCCGGACACTTAGTACCATATTATTTTTGTTATAGCTGGCAAAAAATCATGTAATAAGTTGGAAATGTAGAAATATCATCAGGATTTAGTATAAACATTCAGTTTTAAGAAAATGCATGCAAAATATGTCTTTTCAAACAATTTTTCATCAGAATTTGAAAATTAAAATGACTTGTTGTGCTTCGAATCCCGGACACTGTAAAAAGCTGATTCGAAATCCGGACACTTTTGCTTCGAATTCCGGACACTCGATTTTGCTTATGAATCGCACAAATTTGGACTGAAATGTTAGTGAATGGCATTCTTTAAGCCTCAAATAAGCTGTTAACATCGAAACAATCGATAGTTTATATAAAGTTTGCTAGAATTTAAGGATATCAAAAACATAAATTTCTGCTCTGCTTTCCCGGTGCTTCGGACGCCTATGAAATATTTCCGTTGAAATGTTTCGCATTTTTGGTAAACTTATAATTTTGTTTTATTTTATTGTTTTGGCATTAACTACAGCGTTCAAACTAACTTTAAATGAAAGTTGGTGTTAGAATTAATCAAATAACACAGTTTTGACATTCATAATGCGAACTTATATCCAAATAATTGATAAAATAAGTTGAAGTGTCCGGGTTTCGAAGCGTCCGGGAATTCGAATCATGACGTTATGTATGGACAATGAATGAACTTCATTAAATCTTATGCCCCGTGGCGTTTACGTCGTTTTGGCGGTTATGTGGTAGTAGAATCAGCTAATTGCATTTCTAGCAACAGTTCCTCATACTGGAAATAATCAAAATTGTAAAAATAACGGCCGTACGAGCGATTGTTCCTCTTGCCGCAGGGAAACGACTCAAATCCCATTTTCAAATTCCCGACTTTTTTCCCGACTTTTTCCAGACTTTTCCAGAATGCTCAAATAATAGGCATTTCTTATCTAAAGAATGATTTCAAACAAGAAACTTTCTACAAGAAAAGTCAATATTAATTACCGAAAAAAAATAAATTAATTTAAAAATAATCCAAATATAGGCATTTTTTGTAAATACAGAAATTAAACAACAATTGAAAAAAACTTCACAAATGGAACTTCATTATTATGATTCAGAGTAGAAACACAAACAATTAGTCTTTTTAAAAAATATCGAAAGTTCAACAATACTTATAACATTCATGTTATTTTTTAAATTAGCAAAAGTTTTTGATACTTCGTTTCAACTGGAAATGACAAAAAGTTAAAGATAACTGAACTTAAAATTTCGTTCCTATTTTTTTTAAACTTTATCACCATTTTAAATCAGAGAATGATTAAAACATAATTGCTGAAATTATTCATTCAACGGATTTAAAAAATGTCAAGAAATTCATTAAAAAATTGCCTGGTTCCCTTTTTAATTTTGTAATTTTTGATATTGTTTTTTTAAATCAATGTTAATTTATCTAGTGGTCAGTATTAAACTGTATTTTTTTTTCAATGAACATTCAGTTAGATATGATTTTATGTTTTACCACTTATTTAAAGCAAAATGTTTGAAGAGATTTTTTTTTAAACAGTTTTACAATAACTCTAAATTTCTTGGATTATTTTTTTTTTGCAATTTCAAAATTTTCTTTATGTTTTCAAAACGTTAAAAAGTTTTTATATTTTGGATTTTATTCGATATTTAAGTTTTCCGAAAACTGAAAATCAAGCTTTATATATAGTAGTAATTTAACCATACTCACAAAAAAAGTTTAACGCAACATTAAAAAAAACATATTTTAATTACTTAATGAATTTAGTTAAACAATTAAAAATATTTACCAAAAAACCATTGCCAAACTCAAGTTGGAATCTGTTTTCAAATATTCAATCTATGTGACAAAATGAAATAGAATCATTATTCTAAGCTGGCCATTAGTCTCTATTTTTAAATTAGTTTTTCATTAACTTTACCTCTTGTATGATAAACAAAAAATTATAGAGATCATATGATTCATGAAAAATATTATGAAGATCTGGGTCAAAGACTCCAATATTAATTAAGATTTTGAATGTCTTAAACAGCTTTTCCATACTAAAATATATTGAAATAGTGAAAAGAACCTTAAATTTAAAGTAAGTTATTAAAGCAGAATTGAGTGAATTCAATTTGAGAATTGTACAAAATATTACAAAACTATTCAAGAGTTAATTTTCAATCAAGCATGCTTATAATTCCCGACTTTTCACGACTTTTTGACAAAAAATAATAAATTCCCGACTTTTTCCCGATTTTTTGCGGATTTTGGCAAATTCCCGACTAATTCCCGACTTTCCCGATTTCCCGATTTGAGTAGCCACCCTGAGTCTCGTCATATGGTCGTCTTGCCCCACCTTCCCCTACAGCTTTAGATGTCCTAAAAAAATGTATAGTCCAAATTCGATTATGAATTCGATTCGATAGGAATTAGAAATTCGAATTATGAAAAAAATTGTCTTGTTTGGGGCGTTGTTATCACCCGAAAATGCTTCAAAACGAATTGCAAATTTCAAGTATAAGATGGTAGCCAAAATGAAATATTGAGAAAATGCATTGAGTAGTTAACCACTTTTATTTGGGTCGTAGAGCTCAAATTAGTTGTTAAAAAATATATTTAAAAAAACATGTTTGATTTCATTATCCAAAGTTTTTAGAAATCTTCGGATAATCGAATTTTTAGATGATCTAAAAAAAATTCCTAAAATTGAAGGCAAGGTTGTCAATTTTGAAAACATTTACTATGAAATTGAGAAGAAAAAAATGATTTTACTAATTTAACAACATTGATTTTACGAATTCACTAACAAAATTTGTATTCTCATAGAATATCATTACGAAGAAAAGTTGGTATTAATGAACTTATGACGATTTTAGTATGGTTCTGTACCGTTCCCCAGAAATATTTAAGACCTTGAAAAACATGTTATGTTTTCCATTTGGAATAATGCGGTTTAGTATAAAGCGGTTTGGCATAACGTGATTTGGCATAACGGTCCATAATGGTCAATTGGCATAATAATTTTAAATCTTATACATTTCTTTAAAGAAGGGAAAATTCATATTTTGTCAGCAGTAATAACAGTCAAAAGAAGGGAAAATTCAATTTTAAAGGGAAAATTCAACTTTTGTCAGAAGTAACGATAGGCAAGACAGTTTTCCCTTCTTTAAAGAAAAAGAAACTCAACTTCAAAGGAAAAATTCCTCTTTTGTCAGCAGTTATCACAAGTCAATAGAGCATTTCTTTCTTTAAAAAAGGAATAATTCAAATGTTGTCAGCAGTCATCACAATAAAAGCGGAATCTAAACACTTCACACTTTAAAACTGATCACTTTTTGAAATAAAGTACATTACGGAATTTAAAAAAAAACTTTTTTGGGGAATGAATGGCATTCTAGGGAATGGGATAGAACCTTTAGTATAATTTCTTCCTTTAAATCTACAGTCTAAAAAAACCCCAATAAACAAAATAAAATATTTTAACTTTCTGGGTTTTTAATAAAACCGTTCAGAAACACCCAAAAAATAAAAAAAAAACGTTTTAAAAAAAAAATCTAAAATCCGGAGACAACCAAACCTCAAACAAATTTTATAATTTTTGTATGAATTAAGTAAGAGAAAACTCTCTTGACTACTGATCAGCCTGTCCCATTTGTAGTTATGTCGAGGAATTCTAGGGTCTCAATTCTTAAGTGATAGATTATGATGTCAGGAACAGTGTTTTCTTAGACAAGAAAAAATAATGAAATATTTTCTCGCGCCCTCTCTCAAATAAAAAAAAGTTCAGTTTTTGAAAAAAAAAAATCTAAAGATGCTCGGAATCAATACACAAACTATTTCTATTAGGTTCATATTGTCTTCAAATGATAGAATTTTGTCCATAGATTTGGATGCACTATCAATATTGAACAAAATTTAAGTTTTTGGCTTCCCCCAAAAACGGCATTTTTGAAACATTTTTTTTAGAAATGCCCATTTTATTTAGGGTAGCCAATTTTTCATTTAGTTTTTTGTTAATCGAATATTTTATTCTTTTCATTTAATAGTCCTTAAATCTAGTACGAACTAATATTTTTTAGACAATCAAGACAAGATCGTGAAAAAGCATCGTGAAAAAATATCAATTGAAGTTTTGATTTCCAGATTTTTTTATTTTGATTGGATTTCTGAACATTTGTTGCAATACCGTAGAACATTTTGAATATATTTTCAGCGAAACGTTTATTTCACCGCATTGGCATCTGTTTGTTTGGACAGCTCAAAATCCAAAACAGCATCGAGAAAAAAAAAACTTTATGCAATTCCGCTGTGAAACTGTCAATTTTTGTTGTCCTTTTGGAGAAACGAAACGGCCTACTTATAACTACCAAAAATAACGATTTTGAAAATCATTACCTTTAAATACCAGTGCCGAAAGGTCATACTTTTCAGCGCTGGAATGGATGCTGAAAAGTCTTACTTTTCAACACATGTATCTAAAAGTAATATTTTTCAATATTGTTTTGTTTTGAATGGTGAATTTACTTAACATATTCCATTCAAAAGGCGTTTTTCGGAATTGCAAAAAATATTGTAAGCAACTCGTTGCAAAACTTGATTTTTCAGCACTCGTCGTATTTATCCAACTCGGTAAGCTTCGTTGGATAAATGTACAACTCGTGCTGAAAAAATCTTGTTTTCGAAACTTGTTGCATAATAGTAGTTCATGCAACATGAAAATTTGACTTGTTGCATAGTAGTAGTTTATGCAACAAGTTGCAAAAAGAGAATTTTTTCAGCACGAGAGTGCTGAAAAAATCAAGTTTTGCAACGAGTTCCATACAACATTTTTTGCAATTCCAAAAAACACACACTGAGTGAAATTTTATGTCAAATTTTCATGTATTTTGTCAATAAATCGTTTAAATCAAAAAAAATGTTGAAAAGTGTTACTTTTCGAAACAAGTGCTGAAAAGTTCAACTTTTCAGCACCCATTTGAGTGCTGAAAAGAAGAAATTTTCAGCGTTTCTTTTGAAAAGTGTTGCTATTCGATTCTGTTATTTTTGGTAGACAAAAGTAGGCCGTTTCGTTTCTTCCGAAGGTCAGGAAAAGTTGACAGTTTCACTGAGGAATTGCAAAAACTACTATTTCGATGCAATTGCTTTAAAATTGAAATGTTTAGCACTTAAAAGAATGCTTTAATGAACTTTTCAGTATCGTTTATCTTATAATGAGGTCATTTGTTTTTCAAAACATAATTGCAAAAAGATTTTTAAACTATCGCAATTTTAGTTTAAGTACAAATTCAAGCTTTGAAATTGTTAAACATGTTGTGCTGTTAAGATATTTAAAAAATCTGTATGGGTTTTTTTTAATTTACTAGTTCTTTTTTTATGATGATAAGGAAAGAACAAAACTTTCCTCTCAAACCACAAAGAAATCCCTTCGCACATGCTTTACCAGATAAAGTCATCGGATACCCAATACTGAATCACATGTTGTAAATTGTGGGCCGTCCCAAGACTGAGTAATTTTATGTGCAGGTATTTTTAAAGCGGTATTAAAAGATACCAAAAAAAGTCGTTATCAGTTCACACCTAAATTAAGGTTTGCTGAAACTTGGCATGGCCACATTGAGCATTGAAAAATGATTCACTTTTTGATGACATTTAGCGTGAAGTTTATATTCTTTAAGTTACCTCGGGTTACTTTGCAAATAAATTTATGTTTATGCTTGATTTTATGTGTAAACAAAGTTTATTTGAATTAATTTTCTGAGTATTAAATTAGGTCGTTTGGTTATTCCAGGTGTAGAAGTCATCTGCCTGGACTTGGTAATGACAAAAAAGTACGCTTCGTCAGAGTCGTTGGTGGGCGGTTTGACTCACAATCCAAAAGATATAAGTACGAATCTCTGGGTTGAAGGGAATTCCTAGATTTAAAAGAGGTTTAGTGCTCGAGCATGTGTTGCTTGTGTCATGTTGAAACACATAAAACCCAGCCATCGTTATATCCTATGCTTCATTCAAACCCCTTGGACAAAGATGTCACACCACAGGTCAAAAATCAAAACCGATCATCGAAAATAAGTGCGCTTCCGCGCGCGCGTTTTTCGATTAGATTGAGCGGGGTCCCCACCAGAACCCGCGCTCAAAAGGTGCCGTTATCAATGGCTAATCCCATGCGAGTCCAGTTAGTTAGCCCGCTTATCTGCTACTGGAGCTCTGCATTCACTGGAAACCTCTATTAGTAAGCCGGACGTTTGTAAAAGAAAGCCGAACACGACGGGGTACAAATCACTGCCGCTGACCGTTGACCGCGCTGCCGGTGATCTCCTCTTTCGAAACTCCTAGAATGTCATCACGATTTGGTTTTTTGTTAGATTTTATTTTAATTCAAAACAGAGATAACGTCGCTGTTTCGTGGAAATTCCAAAATTCCATGGTGACTGGTTACATCAGAGGAGCCTGTGGAATGTTGGCCACACACGTGAAGCGTTAGAATAAAAAAAAAACCACGCCAACGTGGATTGCAACGTGCACGCGTAAAATGGTTGTCCGCAACGATGACGAAACGTGATGCACTCGCGCTCTCTCTCTGGTGGCTGGCCTTATCAGAAGATTGCCGCCGCGCGGGTGCTCGCCTGAAGGATATACAAACCTGATAAGAAAGAAAAGGTTGCTGGTCGTTCTGGATGAGTCACTCATCTGGGTAAAGATGATTGTTTTAGTCTGGGATTTCGAGGAGGAAAAAGACGTCTTGGCGTTTTTTTTTTTTGCATAAATTTGATTATTACTATTACTTTATTAGCCGCTTTATCAACTGGTTGGTTCCACCTTAACATGTATCTTCAATTACTAGTATGTAGCATGGGGATGGGGGAGGAGGATTTGGGAGTGTTGGTTCCAGCAAATAAAGCGGGGTGGCCCTCGAGCGCGTTAAATATTTACACAAGATACAAGAACGCGAACCTAACAGAAAGGGGGGTGAACCAGCCGGGGTTTTTGCTTTCTAAAACAAACTGTTTAATTTGTTAAAGTTTCAAAAATATTTATATATATATACGCTTAGGTTTAACCGACTTTTTGTTTTATAAATTAGCTTTATACAAAAGAAGATAATAACACATTACATAGGAGGTGTGTGGTTTATGAGTGTTGAGTGAGTCGAGCTACGACTTGATTTGGGAGGTCAGTTCGTAGGCGACGCCGCCCCACGCCAGCTTGTAAACCCGAGTTCGCCATCTGATGGCGGGGTTCCACAGGGCGTTGAAAAAGAGGTATGGTCCGCTGAGTTCGCGGAAGGCCCACCCGACGAAGAAGGTGAACTTGTTGAACGGGAGCGAGCCGTTCTGGATGATCGAGAGCAGGACCCAATCGGACAGGAACCAGAACAGCGTGTGGATGAGGAAAAAGACGAGCGGGTTCCACCGGAACAGAATCTTGGCCGCCCAGCAGGCAAACATTCCGACGATGACGCACTCCGAGAGCGGCTCGAGCAGGATGGTTCCGGGGACCATCGCGACGCGCAGCTTTGCCCACCGGGTCAGCCTCGCCTGGAAGCTGCTAATATCACAAATGCCCGAGTTTTGCCACGCGGGTTGGCTGCTGATCGAGAGCTTCCAGCCAGCATCGTGGAAACCTTTCGCCAGGAAGAAATCTTCGGCGAGGTAGCACCCGAAGGCCTGGATTCCTCCGAGCTCGTCCAGCACGTCCTTTCGCATCATACAGGACATCCCGGTGTGGCAGTTGATGCCGAGCAGGTCGGCACACAAATATATCCGCGATTGGACCGTCCCAAAGTAGATCTTCTCAAAGGCGGCCGCAAAGCCCTCCCGATCACACACGAACGGCATCTGATGCACCAGGCCAACCCGTTCCGTCATATGGTTCACCATATCGGTCAGCGTGTCCGTCTTCATGCGGATCCCCGCGTCCGAAATCATTATCAGCTCGTACCGCGCCACCAAATAGCCCGGGTACAGATTGTTCACCTTCGGGTTCACCCCGACGTCCGAGCCGCCCAGCAGCAGTGACGTCTCAATGTTGGGATACTTTTCCCGCAACCGGTTCACCACATCGATCGCCGGATCGTCCGGACACTCAATACAAAACAGCAGCTCGTACTGCGACGGATAGTCCATCAGGAAGAACGTCTCGAGATTCGAGGCCAAGTTCGGGTCCACGCCCATCAGCGGCTTCAGTATCGACACCGTCGGGTACGGCGTCTCGCGCGGCTGATTCGTCACCCCGTTCGTCTTCTTGTGCAGCTTCAGCTTCCCGTACGTAATCGCCATCGCGTGGACCAGCCATTTCCCGCACCAAAACACCAGAATCCCGATCGCCAGACAGTGCACTACGGTGATCATCGTAGCCGACTTCCAGCAACTCCTTTTACCATGCTTACAACAAACCCCCTCCTTCCAGAGGCTCCGGCCTACGCGTAGGTCATCTGGTTCCACACCACGCAACCAAACAAACTTCAAACTCAAACCCTCCGGGCACGTCGTCACGGCTTCACGACCTGCAAACTAGTGATAACGTACGAAATACCGCAGCAGCATACCCGCTCTCGTCGTAGTCACTTGGTGCCGTTGATTAGATTAGCCAGCAATTACATCGACGACGACGACGAGGACGGTGACGGGTCTGGTGTGAGGTCCCCGGGGTTAACCGACAGGCCCTGGAATTTAGAACGAGACGCCTTATTAAGTGAGTGAGTTACTACTAGATAGCGGGCAGGAAGACTGGAAAGAACGAATGAATGAGGTAAAATGTACACAAATACACCCATTAGTCATTCGCGGTGGTGGCGTAAATCTGGTTATGGAAGCTGGCGAGCAAAAAGTTGTTAATACACTTGCACACTAGCTAGCTGCGGGCTGGCTGATGGCTCAGTGACGTTTTCTCTGCTGCGGGTGATTTCGTGGGACGGTGTAGAAATTGTGGATGTTTTGGGAATTGAAAAATAAAAATAATCAATCAATATAATCCAGAACGGGTTGTCCAAATGAACATGTTTTTTAATCAGAAAAAATATATTATATGTTATTTAAACATAGGACTATGGCTTTTACGGGTTAGTTCAAAATTGCGATCCAAAAACCTAAAAAAACCGTCCTGTGCTTTTCGGTAATGTATCTGACATGACATAGGGGAGAGTGGGGAGACTTGATCCCCGGGGAGACTTGATCCCAAGCCTGTATCTCGTCAGCATGTGGGTAAAACAATTAGCTTTGTTCTAGAAAGTTGTGCGAAATTGACTAAAATTCATTGTAGAAAACAGAGAAAAAAAAATAAAAATGTTTAGATTGAGTTACACACATTTTTCGAAGAAGTGCTGCAAAAAACTTTCAAGAGATCTTTTTTCTTTGTTTTGATAAGAAAAGAAAGCACTCAAAAATTGTTCAAAAAATATTTTTTATACATGAATTGTTTGATAAACATATCAACTCCAAAACCCTTACGCATTTGACGTTAAATTTATCGTCAGACTATTTTTGTAAACAAAAATTACCAGCTTTTGTAAACATGCTCAATATTGGTCTAAAAAAGAAAATTTTAAGTTTTAAATATTTTACATGCTAAACTTGTTATATTTTGAACACAAACGTACAGGTTTAATGTGATATAGTGTAACTTATAGAAAATTAAAAGTTTGGATGAATAAGAAATATTTTGCTTAAGATTTCTTCAAAATGTTGAAAGAGGGATCAAATTACCCCCAACATTTTGAAAATGCCGGTTTAAAATATTTTTTAAAAACGCTTGGCATGATTCGAAGAGTTTATCTGATGAAGTACCCTTATCAGCCAAACATAGTTGAATGTTTAAGCTTTCAATTCATGCAAAAAGATCATAGTTTTGTGAGAAATTGACAGAGTTATGTGCGATACAAAAAAAGGGGATCAAGTCTCCCCACTCTCCCCTACCACCTTTTTTCTTCCTAATCCTAAACTTGAAAAAAAAACTGATTTCCATATTAGACAAAATATAAAAAAAATGCAACCTGTTGATAAATATTTGTCATGCATTTATTAATATTTCAACCCTCAAAGACCAATTTACAAACGGACTTAGATCTAAAAATTTGCCAAACATTTTGAATCTTCAAAAATCATTTGAAGAAAACCTTTAAATTTTAGAAAATATTGGATTTAGTGATTTTAATTGTTTTATGTTACTTTGCAAATGTTTAGAAAGAAAATTGGCATTGCTCAAGTTGTATTAAGAGCGAGTTTTTCACCGATGTGAAACAGGTCGTATCGAGGTGCTCCGATTTGGACGAAAATTTCAGGGTTTGTTTGTCTATACATGAGATGAACTCATGTCAAATATGAGCCCTCTACTACAAAGGGAAGTGGGTTAAAACGGGCATTGAAGTTTGAGGTCAAAAAAACATGAAAAATCTTAAAATTGCTTGCATTTCCGTAAAACTTCATCAATTCCAACTCTCTTAGATGCATTCGAAAGGTCTTTTGAAGCACTTCAAAATGTGCCATAGACATCCAGGATTGGTTTGACTTTTTCTCTTAGCTTTTGCAAATTACTGTTAAAAATGGATTTTTTAAAACCTTAATAACTTTTGGCAACAGCCTCCAACACCCATACTCCCATAGGTCAAAAGTTAGGGAATTTTATGGACTATAAGCCTACGGTATTAACTTTTTGGGCCAATCACAGTTTTTCTCATAGTTTTACGATTTTTCTAGAACAAACATTATACAACGTTAGAACAAACCGAGCAGAATCTACAAATACTGACTCTTAATAAAATGAAACAGCGCGAAACTACATCATGTTGTTAACAAACTGACGTACCACCAGGAACATATTTGTTGATCATTTTTGACCGCAAACTGTTTCTTTTTCTTTGTACTATTCTCTTCTTCGGCGATTGTCAGAATTCGAGTTTGACGTTTTGCCACAACAGCTGCTTCCTTGCTGTGAAGAATTCTGGAACAACATGCGAGAATGACGGAAATCATTTGGAATGGAATTGTAACGAAAAGTCTAAAACAAGCCTATTTTGGAAGTTTAACGCAATTTGTTGTCTTATTTCCAGTGATGTCAACCATCGCGACGCTCATTTTTGGTTCGCGGCACATTTTTTGTTTGTAGTGCTTTTCAGTTACGGAATTTGACAAAGTTGTGTATGAAGGACTTGTAGAACACACCAAATTGTACAACTTTGCTGAACATAGTATTAATTTTTGATGAATACAAAAAAAGTTACAACCAAAAATGCGTTTGGCAAACGAAAGCATCGCGAACCATTGGTCCTGAGGTCTGGAATCTTCTTGTATCTTTTTGCGTATGAATTTTACAGCTATACAATGTTCTGAAGAAATGTTGCTGTTGGTGAGTTCTACAAGTGCTTCGAACACCATTTTGTCGAATTCCGTAACTGAAAAGCACTACAAACGAAAAATGTGCCGCGAACCAAAAATGAGCGTCGCGATGGTTGACATCACTGCTTATTTCCCATTCAATAAGCAAGATTTGTAAAATCGACGGTAACATTTCAAAAGGCATCATGTACATTTTGACACTTTCTGGGTTATTGTATATTCTGAAAGTACTTCTAATAAGCTACCTCTCCACCAAAAATGAGCAAAAGTTACTTCAGTAAAGTCTGTTTAATCATGATTTTAAATTAAGTAACATTAACAAAATCTCTGCCATCAGCAGTCCCTGCTTATATAGCCCTGTCAACCTGTCAAACAAAAGGCTACATAAACCTCGTGACGAAAAAAAAGCAACATGAAAAAAGCGCCATGTACATTCGGCGAAGAAAAACGAATCATAACAAAGCGCCCTCCTCAGTGACAGCAGGGTGATATCGACGTTGGTGATTTCAAAAAAGTTATGTTTTTTTTTCTCAAATAAAATTACGGAAATAATGTTTTATTGAATATGCATGATCAAGTATCAACAAAAGCAACGTTTTTCATCGTTTGTTATCATTAGAACATCTTATTTTGCTTTTATATAAAAATGGTAATTGAAAATGGATGCTCAACATTCAAATGCGTTTTTCTCAAAACGCATGGTTTGTACATTATGCTTTTTGAAATGTTGGCATCGAAATATTCACCGTTAAGTTCAGAATTCGCAAAAAAAAATAGGTTGCAATATGTTTTCTCCCATTTTCATTTGTTGTTCCAGAAAGTTTCTCAGAAACTGCAGCTGCGCATCTGTCAAATCGTCTGTTTGACAATCGCTGATCGCTGAAGGTGAGTGTGAAGGAAGATAGGAAAGTGCGGCCAAGTTTGAATTCGGAGTGGCACGTCAGTTCATCAGTGGTAATAGTGCACACAATAAATGTTTAATTATTAAAACTTACGACTTACAATTATGCTCATACAAATTCTTTAAAATCTCAAATATAGAAAAAAAACCTTCTGGATTTTTTTAAATTCAAAAATTCGGTATAACATAAGCTTCCAAAGAATCTAGATCCTTAAAACGCTGGTGCAATTAGGTGCTAAAATGAAGCTCAGATTGCTGATATTATTGTTTACAGCGATAAAGCTTATTTTTCTGAGTACCATGACCCTTTGTACGACCACAAAGAGTTTGAAATGGATTTTTGAATCAATTTTGAAAAATTAACCTCGTGGTTCTTCTTGACAGAAAAGCTCCTACTTGACAGCTCGTTCCAAGGGGACCATAGTTAATCCATCAAAAAATGTTGTCTTGTCAAATAACCGTTGTACATAAAAATTGGGTACTAAAGCCCTATGTCAATTTTTATGTACAACGGTAAAAAACACGATTAAAAACCATTTCTGATCACTTTTTTTCATTTTAATGCAATTTTTTTTTGACAAGACAACATTTTTTCGATGGATCAACTATGGTCCCTTGGAACGAGCTGTCAAGTAGGAGCTTTTCTGTCAAGAAGGACCGCGAGGTTAATTTTTCGAAATTGATTTAAAAATCCATTTTAAACTCTTTGTGGTCGTACAAAGGGTCATTTTACTCAGAAAAATAAGCTTTATCGCTGTAAACAATAATATCAGCAATCTAAGCTTCATTTTAGGACCCAATTGACATAAGGCTTTAGTACCCAATTCCGACAGTTTGAGCTGGTGTAAAAAATGTAACAAAACTCACACCACTCAGTTTAAGAGCAAGAAAAGTTATTATAAAAATATGAAACACAATAAAAAAGCTGAAGATAATGATTGAAAAAGGATTGATATATAACAAATCAAAAAAACTAAACGTGAAAAGTAGTCGCATATAAAAATATAAAATACTATTGAAAAAAAAATTATTGTGTGATCCTGAGTTTTTTGTAGAACAAGTTCCTTAAAATTAACAGTTCCTTAAAATTAACTTCTTAAATTAGCTGTGTTTAAAATTTTGATGAAAATTTATAATATTATTTAAATTTTGAAAGAAGTTCGTATTTTGATAAATAAAACAAACTTCTCAAAAAAAAAAAAATATGGGTAAAACATCAATAACGTTGGATTGATTCCATTCAGGGACGACATACACTTGCAGTTCAGATTCGATTATCCGAAGTTACGACTATCCATAGTTAGATTATCCAAAGGTTTCTTAGGAACGTCGGTTAATAGAATCATGGACACATTATTATTATTTTTCTCGTTTTTAACATCGTCTTTATTTTGGTCAAACTTTATTGGTAGGTAGATTGCCTGTTAGGTACATTACCAAATGCATATTTTTGTCAATATTTCATCACCGCCATTTTGGCCGCCAAATTTTACTTTAAGAGCATTTTTGGAGTCATATTAGAGCTCAACAAAACTTTTCTGATGCCTTCGGGAAATCACGTATGGATTGTATAGTGTAACGCATAATTGATATAATTTTTTACTTCAAAACATCAGTACTTAAATATTTACAAAAATATTCTTCAATATCTTAAATATTCTCCAATATCTGAAGTAAATGAAGACTGAAATGGCTGAAAACCTGATTATTTAAGATAAACAAATGTATTACTGGAATACACATTAGAAATGCATTCGGCAATAACCTGACGCTTGACCTGCCACAATGAGTTGTTTAAACAATAAAAACATAATGTTTAGTGATACTTAAGCTAGTGTTTACTGATAAGAAATATTGAAGGTTGACCTAATATAAACAAACAGGTTAGAAGTTACTGAAATTTTTATTGAAGTGGTATCCTGCTAGTTTACAATGCATATAATGTATACATTTATCAGGAAAAGAAAGTCATGTGGAATTGAATCAAACTTAAAGAACGATTATTGAGAACATACTGGTCCATAAAAACTCAGCGCATTTTGTTTACATTGTTGCTCTCAACAATTGAGATTTCTAAGTTTTAAATTTACTCAAATTAAAAAATAGATGTTAATTAAAAAAACTATGTTTTTAGCTTTCAAAAAAAAATCATCACTCACAAAACATCCACCGCTTTTCGCACCGTCCCACAAACACACAAAGCTTAGTCATTCACGAAGACAAGGCAGAGACAGAGGAGGGGGCAAAGAGATTTCCCAAGATCCAAACTTGGATCGATTCCCATCAATCTGGAAAAGTCTCCATCATAATAATCGACGCACACACACCCTTCCCGGCGCTTACCTGTCCACATACCACCACCAGTTCCGGGCACCGGTTCTCCCGCCTGTCCGTGGTCCGTCCGCTACCAGGCGTCCCCAAGGCTGCCTTTTTTTTCGGCTCGTTCCTCCCTTCCCAACACGAAAACCCGTTTCGGGAATTCACTTGGTTGGCTTCCCGCGATTCACGGCAGTTCGAATTGGGCGCGCCAAAAAAAGTGCAGTTCGATTTCAAACCGGAAGTGGCGATTTTGCTTTTCTCCGCGCCGAGTTCAGGAAAAATCCCGTGAGATGACGAGCAGAAGAAAAAAAAGTGGCAAAGGAAAACCACTGGCACTGGCTTTGGCCTGGGCCTGTCCCCGCAACGACAACGAAACGCGATTCGCTCACTTCACTGCTGCACTGTACTGACAAACTGAATCCACTGTCTGACGGACTCTGTATCTGCAAAACTGGTGACTTGTACGTGCGGTTGTATTTGTGCGATGCTCGGAGAAACGAACACGCGTGCCCCTGCAGCAAGGGTAGGTATGTGTTTTAGTCACGGCGATAGGTAAGGCAATTTCACGGCATCGGTAGAGAAGGGAACGTCCAGTCAATACGTTACTTAGACCCCATCTAATGTTGTGGGAAAAAATTTTACCACTACCCTTCGAAAAATACGTAACACATCATATATTCAGCGTTTCAGCTATTGGATTTGCCTAATTCGAACAAAAGTTGCCATAAATTCAAATCAAATTTAGCCAAAACAATAAAAAAGTCAGCAATGATTTTGACCTTAATTTCTAAATGCCGAAAAGTTTCATTATTGTATCTTTTTACGATTTAAACATAATTTAGATCACGGGTTCCGTGAAATAGTGAAAAGCAATATACATGCCAAGGGGTTCAGCGATGGTACGGTTGAGCGTTCTTAAAGTCAGTTCCATCTGTTGACCAATACTAGAACTAAGAGAATTAAAATTAATAAGTAAAGATGGATGAAATTTGTAACCATGCCCACAAAATCAGAATATTTCTCAATTATTGCACAATCGATTGTTAAACTATTGAGCTTGGATGCACGGTTATTGGTAGCACATTGTTTATTTGAGAAAAACTCTCTTTTCACAAAATTACTATTTCTCAGTAACCAGCAGTTCGATCAACTAATTCAACAAAAAAAAGAAATTGCAGGAAATTTTCTGAAAATATATTTTGAAGGGGTGATTTCCCACTATGAATTATTTTCAACTGCAAAAAAGAACATTTTTCGAAAAATCACACATTAACCCTCTACAACCCAACCCTCCTTTAGACGGGCTTCATTTTAAAAAAATCGCCAAAAATCCATTTTCAACCAATTTTTGATCTTTAAGAGCATTGGAACGAAGAACTCTTAAATAAAAAAAAAATATTTATGGGTTGGAAGTTTTACCTGTTTTATGTGACTTTGCCAATGTTTTTAAAAATGTCATATTTTCAGGGGTCGACTTTGGCTGTATTTTTTACTAACATTTCCAATATCTTAAGTAAAAAGAAGTATGCAGTTTTCTAGTGTCCCATACTATGCCATTCTATGCATTTTTTACAATTTAAATGATAATAGTGCCATTTTATAGCAGAAAATTTGAAAGCAAGCAAAAATCGAAAATGTGACTGTAGAAACATAAAAAAAATAGAGAGGCAAAATATAATGATAGGAGATGGTAGGATAGGCCAAATTCTACCAAAAACAAACATAAACTTAACAAGATAAATGCAAATCAAAATACTAGAAATGAAACAAGAAAAACATAAAGCCAGAGAAGTAAAGTTTTTCGTAGAACAAAAGTTGCTCAAAATGACCTACTGAATACGGGAAAAATTAAAAAAAATCGAAAGAAAATTGGGCAGAAGAGGGTTAAGTGCCTAGAAAAAAACTAGAAAAATAGCATCTTATCAAGATTGTATTGCAAGTTTGATTTTGCTTTAAAAAATCTTTTTATTTAAGGTTTATTTAAGGTTGTTCCTTTAAACATTAAAAATAAAAAAAATATATATGAATTTGAGAAATCAATCTTTTAATTTGGAATTCGACTTGTTTTAAGTGACTTTACCAATGTTTAAAAAAGTATTTTTTTCTGGGATCAACTGTGTTTCTTACTAACTTTTCCCCTATGTTATGTTAAAATAAATATGCAGTATAATTTTTGTATTGTACCATACTATGTATGTAAGCATTTTTTTACAATTTAAATGGTAATCGTATCGTTCTATAGTAGAAAATGCGAAAAACAAGCAAAAAATGACTTTAAAACATGTAAAAAATATATAGGAAAAAGGTAATGATAGGAGGTGGAAGAGTAAACCAAAAACTATCAGAGATAAACAAAAACTTAACAAGATAAATGGAAATATAAACACAAAAAATGAAAAAAAGAAATCATAAAACAAGAGAAGTAATTTTTTTTTATAGAATATGACCTTCCAAACACGGAAAAAATAATAAATTTATGATGCAGGATGGTTTTAAATCAAAAGTTTGTTTTTTTTTTTCAAATAAGGCTGATGCAAATATTTTTCAAAGTTATTTTTCAAGTGTGGGGGGCAAAAAATAACAGTTAATAAAAATATTAAATCACAAGCCAAAGCCGCAACATTTGAATGAAGAAAAGTGTTTTAAATGCATTTCACACTAGTTCAGTCATTTTGTAATCATTAGTTAATAAAAATAAGATTTTACGAAAACAAAAGTTTTAGCAAAAAAAAACCTTATGCGGTACTGCACACCGAAAATGTTCATAAATTTAAAAGATTTCTGAATAAACTCATACATGTTAAACATGATTCTAAACGCATGGGGATAAGTTTTAAATTTATTTCAGCAATTTTTTTGAAAAATAAAATTGCCCTGATTTTTCAGGCCGACTTTGAAGAGTGGGGCCCAAAACAAAACATAAACTTTTAGAAAGCCTAAGCAAAAAAAATCCCGGGAATTCCCGTAAAAAAAAACTTCCCGTTTCCCGGGAAATTTCCAAATTCCCGAAATTCAAGCGAAAATATACATATTCTCCACTTTTTGAAACCAATTTTGTGAAATTGCTCTGAAAAAAAAAAACAATAAATGAAGAATCTCAACAAAAATTTGTTTAATTCCATTTATTGTTCAGTTCTAATGAAAAAGAATTAATCAAATGATCAGAAAATTTTAAATTAAAATTTATTTTATTTAATATTATTTTTTAGAAGGATCTGGAAATAGATCTAGCTAAATGAAAATAAACTTTAAACAAAATTGAGATTTTTTACGTTTTTGTTTACCATGATCAAATGAGATAAATATTGAATAATGTAGTATCATAAAATATTTCAAAAAGGTTTCTGCAAAAAGAATTACTTCAATTCGTTTAATACCTACTATTCAAGAAATTACAATTTGAAGTAAAATAATTATGGAGCACTTGAGTGTTAGAGGGTTAAATTTGAAAAAAAAATATGGAAGAATGCTTGTGGAGTGCTATTAATTCATCATACATTTAATTAATATCATGGTATTTGTGCTGTGAAAAAAACTTCAGCCGAAGTCATTTATAAACTCAAAAACCATGTGGCATAATAAAACCATAAAAAAAATCATTGAAAAACTACTTTGTATTGTTTCAGAGGTGCCAAAACAATATTTTAAAAATTTGCTCCAAATATTTAAAAACATTGAGTTGTTCGAAGCATGACGAGAAGTTATTACTTTTTTTTTTCAAGAAAAACTTAAAAGCTTTTCTATTTTGGTCACGATCTGAAACCAATATGATTTGTTTGAAAAAAATAAGATCAGTTTTTGGTTTATTGTACGATTTGATCTTATAAAATTAGAAAAAAATATACATTTAGTTCTAGTTGTAAAATTTGCTACATGCAGTCAAGCTATTAATTGATTTTAGCATTTATTTTAACCATTAGAGTCGCTTTTATATACAATTTTGATACAAAACATTAATCAATCCCAAGATCATAACAATTTTCAATACATTTAAAATTTCCCCGGAATTCCCGGGAAATTGGTTGAAAATTTCCCGTTTCCCGGGAAATTGGACGCTCTATTAAATACCCTGTAAATTGTTCAATAAAACCTGGTTCGCCCCATGTTTCAAAACAAAACACAAAAAAAAACACTTTATTCAAACTAAACCTTCTCTTCTTTTTTTTCCATTTGAGGACAAGAAAAACCAACAACTGAGATGCACGACTGATTTTTTTACCAAGTACGACAGTTGTAATATTTTTCAAAGTGTTTGCTTACGAATAGTTTCTTGGCAAACCTATTGAGAATTAACATGCCATTGCCTATCGAACATTTTTTTGCACAAAAATTTGCAACTGAACACCGAACAATATCACCGTGAAACAAAATGAGAAAAAAGGCGCTCTTAGACGTGATATGTTGAAGAATGATGTTTAAGGTCCGCTGAACACTATTTTTGGGGATTTTTTCGAACATGCTAAGAACTAACAGCCCGCTGTAATTTGGTAAATATATTATATTTAAAGACGCAAAAAAAACATTAATTTATTCATATGAGCTCATCAACGCAACTTTAAAAGCGTAAGAACAGCAACGACAATCAACAGCAAACCTGCCACGCAATTCTTCGCTCCACTCTGTACTAGAAGCCCTTCATACGGATCCAGTTGAATCGAACTCAACGTAACTGATTCCTTAGCGGTCCTCTTTGAGGAAACACTTGCCACCCTAACGACCGCCGTATCGAACGATTTGGTAGTGCTGAATTTGGTGAAGAGTTCAGCGACATTGACCGTGTCCTGAGCATTCGCCAGATTGACCAACGTAAAGTATGTCCTGCCGTTTGCGATCCGAATGATAGCAAATGTGCTCTGGCCCAAAACCGCTGTTCCAAATTGACTGCTGTGGAAGTCGTCGTCGTCGCGAAGTTTTACCAACTCTTCGAACACTTTCAGGTGACTTTTGTCCGCTTTCTGCTCCGAATCTACGTTGATCGTCGCGTAGTTGGAGTTGACCGGAAGCCACGGTTTGCTGGCGGTCGTGAAGCCAGCGTTCGCCGTAGCATCCCACTGGAATGGAGTTCGTGCGGGATCACGAGTGTACTGTTGATAGACGTTTTCGTTGGTTTGACATGCGGACGGATCCTTGGTGTCGGCCCAGCTTATGTCGGTATCGGTCATGCCCAGCTCTTCTCCCTGATAGGTGATGGAAACACCCGGCATGGACAGCTCGACCATCTCCATGATGTCCGCCATGTGTTCTCCTCCCATACGTGAGGCCACACGACGCTTGTCGTGGTTTCCGAGCTATGATTTTTTTTAATTAGTGAAGTTATACAAATATCATTACCTCGTACTTACCACCCAATTGGGAGCGTGTCCAACTGGAACCGCATCCAACCATGAGTCAATAACCGTTTTGTAATCCGATGCCTTCGAATTCTGATCCAGTCGCATGATCAGTTGGAAGTTGAACGGCATTTGTGATCCCAAGCGACCGTTGGAATCATTGAAGTATGTTTGTACAACCGATAAGGCAGACCAAGATTCGGTCATCAACACCCGAGTTTCACCACCTTTAGCCTTCTTATACTCATCCAGAACTTCACGCCACTGATACACCATGTCAACTGTTTCCGGCAGATCCTGCGTGTAAATGTGGTTCAGGTATTCAGGGCGCAGCGGATCATCTTGCGACCATCCCGAGAGAGGCTCGTCGCGAAGTTGCTCATCTTCGAACAGCCATGGTACGGCATCAATTCGGAACCCATCAACACCCTTGCCGAGCCAAAACCTCAGCACGTTTTTCATCGCCTCCACGACTGCAGGATTACGGTAGTTTAAGTCCGGCTGCTTCCGGTGGAACTGATGCAGGTAGTACTGCTGCCGAGTCGCACTCCACTGCCAGGCACTTCCTCGGAATGCTTCATTCTAAAAAGCAGAATTTCAATTGAACTAACCATATCAATGAGGTAATCTGTTACAACTTACCCAGTTATTCGGTGGCGATCTCTGCCCATCACTACCAACAATACCGTCATTCCACACGTAAAAGTCCTCATACCCTGCCACTCGATTCTCACTCTTCACGAACCACTCATGCTCGTCGCTCGAGTGATTGGGCACAAAGTCCAGGATCAGTTTCAAACCCAACTCCTTAGCCTTCTTCACCAGGCTCTCAAAATCCGACATCGTCCCGTACTCAGGCTGAATGTCCACAAAGTCAGCAATGTCATACCCAAAATCTGCCATCGGACTCTTGTAGATCGGCGACAGCCAAAACGCTTTCATTCCGATCCCTTTCAAATACTCCAGCTTGCCCTCGATTCCCTTCAGATCGCCAATCCCGTCACCATTGCTGTCTTTGTACGAGCGCGGATAAATCTGGTAGAATCCGGCCTTCTCCCACCAATCGCTCACACTAAGTTCACGGAGGTTATCACCGTACGATGCACCGACTTGCAGCAACACCACCAACAGTGCAATTGAGGCGCAAATTAACCGTTGATTACTTCCGGCCTGCGCCATTGTGGAAAACTTGCACGTTCAGCTACCGGACCGCGACTGAAATGGCTTCTCGCGGTGTCGCGAGATTTTATTCGAAGTGCGGCGGCGCTATCGCCGCAAATCAAGGAAAAGTTTTGTCAACTTAAACTTAACGCTTATCATTTCATTTGAAATGCTTCTGTTTGCTTGAAGGAAACTTAAGCTTTTTCAAAGTTTCTGTTGGTCAAACAGACTTGGGCGGTATCATTGAGTCAACGTTCTCCGATTTAATCGAGGGTTTTTTGCAACTACTTGAACTTATAACTCAAACGTGAGGCATCGATACTCATTTTTTTTAATAACACTACTAGAAATATTTTTAAATTGATGCAGTAAACGCTTCAATATTGTCAAGGTATGATATGTTTGTGCTCCCAGTACACTTTATCAAAATTTCTCTAAATTACTTTTCGATTGCAAATTTGCTTTTATACGGAAAAGAATCAATTCTCGAAATTGTGAATTAAATTCACGAATGCGAGAACCACGAAGGAATATATTCACGTTTATAGTGCAAATGCACAATACTCATGAATTAATTTCTTCGTGGTTCTCACATTCGTGAACTTTATTCACGATTACGAGAATTGATTTTTTTGTGTGTACCATTTCACATTTTAGAAACTGTTACAAAAAAACAGTTCCTTGAAAAATAACAGTCATGCCCCGGTTTTGCACTGCCCCCGCTTATGTTTCGTTTAGCTGCCTCGGTTAAGCAATTCCCGATCATATGATACCCATATTGTGAAAAACCATTTTTTTATTATTTTTCTCAAATACGTAGTTTTGTGAAAATTTAAAGAATTTAAAAAAATTAAAACCAATTGTTTTAGTATTTTTCTCAAATACGTAGATTTGTGAAAATTTTGAGTATTTAAAAAAATATTTTTTTTGAAATGTATGAAAAAATCCCAATCATTTGATACCAAAATTGTAAAAAAAATCTTTTTTTAAATACGTGGTTTTGTAGTCTTTTTAGTATTTTCAAAAATTGTTTCATATAACTGTTGAAATGTATGTAAAATTCCCGATCATTTGATACCCATATTATAGAAAACTAAAATTTTGAGTATTTTTGTAAATACGTACTTTTGTGAAAATTTTGATGATTAAAAAAAAGAATTATTACGTTCGAAATGTTTGGCATTACTGTTTATTGAAAAACAGTACATTTGAAAATAATTCCAATTGTGTTAGCAAACAATCAGCAACAGGGATGGATAATCGCAAAACAAACCATTTCGCAAGCGAACTTTCTTCACCCGCGAAAGAGAGAGGAGGCGAATCACGCAAAAGAAAATCGCTCCCGAAATTCTTTAAGAAAATCAAACTGCTGATGATTTCTTATTAATTTCCTTCCCAGCACAACTTAACGGTGCACATCAACCAGAGCTTTTGCACCAAGATTTTTGTTACAGATATTTTAATATTTTCGTAACTACGAGAACTATCGAAATATTTTTTTATTCATCCTCTAAGTGATTTACAACAAAATTTGCCTATTTTTATAATCTGATTGTTGCAGGATTGGGTCCGTAAGTTTATCTATTTTGGAATAAGAAGACAACAACTTCTTTGGTTGCTGTGCACGCTTAAAATAATTTATTTCACTTTGTTTACACACATTGCTCGTCTACAAAATGAGACAGGTCATTTTTCGACGTGTGACGTTACACTTGCAAGTGTAGTGGTGAAAAAGATGTTCCGCCTAATAATCAAGATGATGATTTTTTTTTAGATTTCTTTAACCGATCTTTCGTGCGCGAGAGAGGATTTTTTATCCTGATGAACGTCCAAAGATTTTACTTTAATGATGATTATTCCATCGCTAACTCAGCAATAACGGTATGACAAAATAAAGTACCTAAAATTAAAATTTCTATCAACAATACATTTTATGTCTGCCCCTGCTCTCAGAAATGTCTCATATGCAAAAACAACAAGTAGAGAAAAATGCTAGGAAAGTTTGTCTCACACATAAGGCTACGTGTTGGGTTTCAGTGAAAAAACTGGATTTCCTCCGGTTTTTTAGATTTTTTTTTGATATGTTAAGGTTTTTTTTCAAAAGTGATGAAAATGCAGTAACAGGGTTGTTAAAATATCAAAATATCAGCTCTCAGCAACTACAATTATCCCACCTGAACATTCATGCCTCAAATACAACTGCTCTTCTCTCCTTATTGAAACTCTCAGCGCCGAACATAGCAGAACACGTTTTCGTGTTTACACACTCGCGATTGACATTTTCCTTTTTTCTCTCATTCCCGCTTCCACGATCATTCTACCGCAACAGCGTTTAACTACAAAACCAATTTCGTAACCACAGTTTAACGGGACATCATGCGTGGTCGGCTCATAACCGCCATCTCACGTTCTCTCATTGCAGTTTTCGGAGAGATTGAGAGACTCAGCGGTGAGAGCGCGTAATCGAGGAAAGAGGGTGGAGTGATAGCGAGAGAATGACATCGCTGGGAATCACGAGACCCAAGAAGAGATCTCACAAGCTGTAGTGACGGGAGCTCTATTCTCGGATGTTTTTGGTGCAGAGATAATCATTTGATAGCTTTTCTATCACTCATTTGCAACACTGTGCAGTAACAAACCATTTTTTTTTCAGGGTAAAATTTCCTAAAATAATCATAAAATAATTGGCCGTTCTCTTTTATGGCTAAAAAGTCGGGGTTTTGTCCCCTATAAAAACATTTCAACAATAAAATAAATACGGCTTTTGGGAAATTTAATTTTGAATCGGCTTTTTTCCGTGCACCTATTTTTTAATGGTCCTAATCAATACCTTCAAATACCTTGATCAGAAAATTCCCTCAAAAGATACTCGAATATTTATGTACCATTTTTGTGAAACAAGTTCAATTGTGAATTTTCATCCTTTTTGGAAATGGGGCATTGTTCATTGATTTTGCGATTGAATGGGTTCGCGGTTCATATGGGATGGGTTGGATAGATCGGGCGCGATTTTGGGTCCGTCATAAAACGCAGAGTACGAATAATGACTTTTATATTACAATAGTGTTGTTTAGGATGAGCGTGGTAATGATTTAATATAAATAACAAAAAAAAATGGAATTTATTGTGGTTTGAATGTAATGGGATAATTTGTTTTGTACTTTTAAAATATTTTGATGTAAAATGAATTCGATGTTTCAATTGGGGTTATGCTAAAATTTTTGAAAATTTGGAATTTTCATGTTAAAATCGGGATTTGTTAAATATGAAAAATTTAATGTTTTAGAATAGGTGGAATTTTGTATCAACCTCTTTTGATGTTTTGTATCATTAAGTAATTAAATCATACAAGTGAATAATCTGTAGGTCGTGTACTAAAAGCGGCTTGCAATAATCTTTTTATAAGTTTGGGGTTCATTTTCAAAAAATAAATTAAACCCCATTTTATTTTTCCAGGAACGGGATTTTTCAGTCATTCCTGGCTCAATGTCTCTCTTCCTTATTGACTGTTCTTAACTAGTTTAAGGGAAATTTAAATGCTGAAACGTATCTCAAAATTTCAGAATAAAGCAAAGCTGACTAATATACGAGAGCGTTACTCTTCCAGTTACAAAACAATCTCCTTGCGTTTCGTCAATTATAATATAAGTAAAACGAAGGAAATAATCAATTTGCCAAACAGTTTGTTGAGCACAAACTTGCCAATCCAGGTGCTATCAAACAGCAAACATCACCAAGTCATCCAGCTTTGATTCACAAACGACCGCGCGCGCGCTTTTTCCCATTGTTGACTTGTAAGATGATAACGATCGCCGCAAGGGCTTCAGCTGGGAACTATAAAAGTGTCCCATCTGACCCTGGCCAGCGTCAGTCAGTCGGGCACAATGAGACAACTAGTGACGGTGTTGGCGGTGATCGTCGCCGGAATCGGGCTGGTCGGAGCCGATGAGCACTGGTGGCAACATGCGAACTTTTACCAAATCTACCCGCGATCCTTCATGGACAGTGATGGGGATGGAGTTGGGGATCTGCGTGGGATTCAATCGAAAGTGAGCTATTTGCGGCAGGAGTTGGGCGTGGACGCGATCTGGCTGTCGCCGATCTTCAAGAGTCCGATGGCGGACTTTGGGTACGACATTTCGGATTTTAAGGACATTCACTACGAGTTCGGTACGATTGGCGACTTGGAGAGCTTGGCAGCGGAATGTAAGGCCCAGGGGTTGAAGCTGGTGCTGGACTTTGTGCCGAACCATAGTAGTGACGAGCATGCAAACTTTCTAAAGTCGGTGAACCGTGAGGCTGGGTATGAGGACTACTACTTGTGGCATCCGGGAAAGCTGTTGGAGAATGGAACGCGTGTGGAACCTTCAAACTGGATTAGTGTGTTCCGAGGAAGTGCTTGGGAGTGGAACGACGTTCGGAAAGAGTATTACCTCCATCAGTTTGTGAAGAAGCAGCCCGATTTGAACTACCGTAGCGCAAAGGTGGTCCAAGATATGAAGGATGTGCTCACGTTTTGGCTTCAGAAAGGAGTAAGTGGGTTCCGAATTGATGCCGTTCCGTACCTCTTTGAAATCGAAATGACGGACGGGCAGTACCCAGATGAACCAAAGACTGGTTGGACCAACGATCCGACCAATCCGGACTATGTGCAGCACATCTACACGCAGAACCGAGAAGAAACCTTTGACATGATGTTCCAGTGGCGTAAAGTTCTGGACGACTACAAGGCGGAGAACGGCGGCGATGATCTAATTCTGATGGCCGAAGCGTACACGCCGCTGGCAAATATTATCCGGTTGTTTGGTGAGAATGGTCGTGCAGGTGCTCAAATTCCGTTCAACTTCGAAGTTCTCAGCAACATCTTCAAGGACAGCACGGCCCAGGACTTTTACAATAATGCGATGCGTTTTTACGAAGCTCTGCCGTCGGATCAATTTGCCAACTGGGTGGTAAGTGACTACAATCGAACCATTTTATCCCAATTCTACAAATCACGTATCCTCCTTTTCAGCTTGGAAATCACGACAACAAGCGGCTCGCTTCCCGCCTAGGCGTATCCCGGGCAGATTTGTACAACATTGTCCTAAACACACTTCCAGGAATCGCCGTAACCTACAACGGTGAAGAACTGGCCATGGAGGACGTGTTCATCTCGTGGAAAGACACCGTAGATCCAGCCGGTTGCAACACCAACCCCAAAGAGTTTATGAAGTACACCCGCGACCCGACACGAACACCCTTCCAGTGGGATGACAGCGTCAGCGCCGGATTCTCCACCAACTCCACAACGTGGCTGCCGGTATCTCCGTACTACAAGCAGAACAACTACAAGCTCCAGAAAGCCGCCCCAAGAAGCCATCTGAAGATCTACAAGTCACTGTTGAGACTGCGCAAGCAGCGAACACTTCGCGAAGGAACTTTCGACATGAAAGTGGTCGACAATATGCTGATTTACAAGCGAGAGCTAGCCGACGTCAGCACCATCGTGGTCGTTCTGAACTTTAACAAGAACCGAAGGGTGGTCGATTTGTCAACGGTGTTTGAAGGATTGCCGCTGGAGTTTGAGATCATCACATCCTCGATGCAGACCAACTATGTGGATGGATCGGTAGTGGATCGCAGCTCGGTCGAGCTTCCTGCAGATTCCGGAATTGTGTTGGAGGGTAGCGTGACAAACGGTGTCTGATGGCACTTTTCATAGAATGAAATTTTAACTAATGATGCAATAAACTACAGATTTCTTAATAAAGGATTGCTATATTTAGGAAAACATAAATTTGACGCTATGATTTAATTATTTGTATTGTTGTATCGTAAACTGGAGCGAATCATGAAAGTATATCAGGTTATGCACGAAATCTACATTTTTTGCGATATAGGGGTATGGCATTTTTGCCCGTTACCGACAGTTATCGACTTTACCGACTGCTGTTTGCTGGTATTGACAAAAAACATGTTCAAACCAGGATCGAACCAGCAACTTCTTGGTTGGTAATCTGATAAATCTGATACTGCGCCGTGGAGCGCTTGTTAAGGATAGATCACAAGCACATTCTTCACTTTGAGAAATTTCTCGGGGTTGCTCCAGCATGAATATGTATTGGTGAGAACTGCATATCACTGACATGTTTACACCAGGGCAAAAATGATACATGTTGTTGCAGCTAAAACTGTTATAGAATGTAACATTTTCTGCAGCAAATCCACTGTTGCAGATTTTGATATATATTTTTCCTGTGGGCCGAAACAGATGTCTCAATTCACCCCATGTGTCCCGTTTGTTTGTTTTAAGAGTGTGTCATGTTCTACAAAGGTGAAAAGCAACAAAAAAAACAACAACAACAAAAAAACACGAAATTTTAGAATGAAAATAAAAATGATCTAAATCAGGTCCCGCGGGCCGGATCCTGCCCGTGAAGCCATTTTATCCGGCCCGCAACGGTTTTTCAAAATAGTTCTATGACCGTCCCTCAAGGCTGTTCATGAAATATTTAATAAATAAATTGATTGTCTGAATTAAAACAAAACTACAGTGAGTCAAATATTTGTCCGTACCCCCCCGTACGGAAAATGTTTGTGATATAAAAGTACATAAAATTCGACTAAAGTGCCATGTTTTGTACATCAATCGACGCGGCAGAATGTCCTCTTTAAGACACTGTCATTGGATTTGCAAAAAACTTTTTCTTAAAAAATACAAAAATAGTTTACTGAAAAAAGTCAAAAAAAGAGGTCAAATAATTGTCCGTACCCCTTGTAAAAGTACAAAATCTGATCGATTCAAGTGAATTTATTTATGAAATGTTATTTCTGTGTCAAATACTAGTACCTCTAGCCAGTTTGTGACAACTTTGAACTTCTGATAACTTTGTTTAGTTAGTTTATATTAAAAATTGGTTTAAATTTAGTATTTTTAGGTAAAACTTATCAAAACATAAGTTTTTAAACAACTATTTTTATAAAATTGCTATTTTATGTTGTAAGAGTCTCTATTGAACAAGTTTCAACAATATTTGTTCAAAATATACATTGTTTTCATCTTTTTTATTGACATTTTTCGATCAAAAATACTGTTTCGGAACAATACCGTTAAACAATCCGGATTGTCCCGGAACCGGTATAACCCCTCGGGGGGAAATTTTGTGGTGGTCAGATAGAGGACAAAAAAACCCACCTCTTGCAATTTGAAGCATCCAATTTCGTCCACTACAGCCCGATTACGAGTCCCTAGTCTGAAATTTGAAATTTTCAAATACCTCAAGCAAAACATTCTGACCCAGGACGGTACAGAAATTCTCAGCACGGAAAGTGAAAATTTAAATTTTCAGACTAGGGACTCGTAATTGGGCTGTAGTGGACAAAATTGGATGCTTCAAATTGCAAGAGGTGGGTTTTTTTGTCCTCTATCTGACCACCACAAAATTTCCCCCCGAGGGGTTATACCGGTTCCGGGACAATCCGGATTGTTTAACGGTATCGTTCCGAAACAGTATTTTTGATCGAAAATGTCAATAAAAAAGATGAAAACAATGTATATTTTGAACAAATATTGTTGAAACTTGTTCAATAGAGACTCTTACAACATAAAATAGCAATTTTATAAAAATAGTTGTTTATAAACTTATGTTTTGATAAGTTTTACTTAAAAATACTAAATTTAAACCAATTTTTAATATAAACTAACTAAACAAAGTTATCAGAAGTTCAAAATTGTCACAAACTGGCTAGAGGTACTAGTATTTGACACAGAAACAACATTTCATAAATAAATTCACTTGAATCGATCAGATTTTGTACTTTTACAAGGGGTACGGACAATTATTTGACCTCTTTTTTTGACTTTTTTCAGTAAACTATTTTTGTATTTTTTAAGAAAAAGTTTTTTGCAAATCCAATGACAGTGTTTTAAAGAGGATATTCTGCCGCGTCGATTGATGTATAAAACATGGCACTTTAGTCGAATTTTATGTACTTTTATATCACAAACATTTTCCGGGTACGGACAAATATTTGACTCACTGTAGCTTACGATCAAATTTTAACATATTACAAGCCCTACCCGGCAAACTTCGTCCTGCCTTTTTTTCGTTAGTTGAAGTTTCTGGCTTGTTTGCTAATTTAGCCTCCTTTGATCAAAATTTGATTTTACGTGACTTTTCCCATACAATCTGCAGATTTTCCGGAATCAGTTCCAGAGTGGCCAAAGTTGTAACTTTTTGGCGTAAGAACCTTCCTTGGGCTTATACGAACCCAACGCAACAAAGAGCACCTCGATCCGACGCTCCGTGTTGAACTGATTCGCGTTCGAACAAAACCGTCGAAATTTTTTATATATATACAAGCTCTTCCCGGCAAACTTCGTCCTGCCCTTGTTTGGTTTCCTGACGTTTCTTGCTTGTTTGCTTATTCAGCCTCCTGTGATCAAAATTTGATTTTACGCAACTTTTCCCATACAATCTGCAGATCTTCCGGAATCAGTTCCGGAGTGGCCAAAGTTGTCACTCATTAGCGTAAGAACCTTCCTTGGGCTTATACGAACCCAACGCAGCAAAGAGCGCTCCGATTCGACTTTCCGTTATCAACTGATGCGCGTTCGAACAAAACCGTCGAATTTTTTATATATATAGAAGATAGATAGATAAGAAGAAGATAACAAAAATCTTCATCTTTTTGTTTTTTTGCATTTTTTAAGCCCTTTCTGATGCATTTTGAATTTTAAAATTAAATTGAATTTTACCTAATGTATAGCCTTTTTAAGATTTTTGACGTTTTTGAACCTTCAAACTTTGTGTCCCGATTTGCCCCACTTCCCGTTGACCTAGAGTGCTCATATTTTGGGCAGATGCTAGTTTTATATGTACAAACAACCCCTGAAAATTTCAGGCAGATTGGTGATGCCCAAACGCCGTCCCATACAAAGGGGTATGCCCTGTCGTGGACTCGCTCTTAAATTTTTATAATTTCTTTATTGATAAACTGAAAAATGGTGCAAGAAAACAAAATTATCAATTTCGTATGATTGTGAAATTTATGAAAAAACTTGGATTATTGTCTAAAAATGTACAATAAGACACTAAATTGAAACTACATTCAGTTTTAACTGTGTTTACTTCACATTGAAGTTTTTTTCAATTTTTTTTATAAATAAGTTAGTAAAAACTAATGTATTTTATCCAGAACAATTTTTCAGTCCTTAAAAAACCTTAAAAAAGCAAATTATTCATACTGATCGCTGCAAATATTTTATAAATATATTTAAAAAATCTCAAAATTAATCAAGAATTTAGGGAGCAAAAAATAACTTAAAAATGAACCACATTGAAAAATTGTAATAAAAAAGGATACCTACTTAAACCACCTGCCTTCCTTCTTGCGAATGCAAACAAAATGCTATAAAATCTCACTTACGTTTCTGCCATAAAAGCTTAGGCTAACAAGCTGCTGCCACCTATTGGAAATTTGAAGAATCATCTAAAAAAGCACTGCGGAACTATTGCAATATTAACCCTTTTTTGAATCTACAACTACATAAATAGTATAGTTTTCAATTTCATAGTATAACTTTTGCAATTATTCACTAAACTACGTAATTTTTAATAGCGTTTTATGGGACCCCAAAACGGACCGAAGTTCTAAGATAATCGTGTGGAAAAAATCATCCCTACAGACATTCGCTCAGAATTTGAAGGTATATCTAGGAGGTGTGTTTAATAAGCTCAATTTTCGAATGATTTTATAGCTTTTCCTCAGTTAGGAAGGCAAAAACTCTTAACGGAATGATGAACATATCTATTCCGCCACCAATTCAAAACCCTATAGCAAATATTCACATGGAGTTACTGGCTGCCACTCGACATTGATGCTCGTAAAACCTAGCCGCTTTTCACGCGAAACCTCCAGTCGCTCATGTACCGGCAGCTACCGCTGAGCCCAAATTTCCCATCACTGTCAGTCACGCCCCCCAAGATGACCGGAAGTACTAAACGACAAATTGCTCTGCTGATACTGATTCTTGGTGGATTGTTTGGCGATAACCTGCGCGGGCTTAGCGTTAGCGATTGGTGGGAAAAGGCCGGCTTCTACCAGATTTATCCGCGCTCGTTCAAAGACAGCGACGGTGATGGGGTTGGTGATCTGAAGGGAATTACGGAAAAGCTGGAGTACATCAAGTCGCTTGGGATGAAAGCGTTTTGGCTGTCGCCGATCTACAAGAGTCCGATGGCGGACTTTGGGTATGACATCTCGAGTTTTGTGGAGATCCAGCCGGAGTACGGGACGATGACGGATTTTGAGAATAAGGAGTTGGGATTGAAGGTGATTCTGGACTTTGTGCCGAATCACTCGAGCGATGAGCATGAGTGGTTCGTGAAGAGTGAGAGTCGTGAGGTTGGGTATGAGGACTTTTACGTGTGGCATGACGGTATTGTTGGTAGTAATGGGCAGAGATCGCCACCGAATAATTGGGTAAGTTGTAAGAGTATTCTCTTACATGGTATTAATAGATGAGAAACCAATTTTTGTTTAGAATGAAGCATTCCGAGGAAGTGCCTGGCAGTGGAGTGCGACACGGCAGCAGTTCTACCTGCATCAGTTCCACCGGAAGCAACCGGATCTGAACTATCGCAATTCGGCTGTCGTGGAGGCGATGAAGAACGTGTTGAGATTCTGGCTTGGCAAGGGCGTTGATGGATTCCGGGTAGATGCCGTTTCGAATCTGTTTGAAGATCAACAGCTGCGAGATGAGCCACCGTCCGGAGAATCTTTGGACGATCCGTTACGACCGCAATACCTGGACCACATCTACACGCAGGATCAACCGGAAACTGTTAATATGGTGTACCAATGGCGAGAGGTGATGGATGCGTATCAAAAGCAGCATGGTGGTGAAACTCGAGTATTGATGACTGAGGCTTGGTCAGCTCTGTCAGTTATTAAAACGTACTTCCACGATTCCGATGGACGGTTGGGATCCCAAATGCCGTTCAACTTTCAATTTATTCTTCACTTGAATCAGAACTCGAATGCTGCTGATTTTAAGACGGTGATTGAGTCGTGGCTGGATACGGTTCCCGTAGGACATGCACCCAACTGGGTGGTAAGTAGTATTAAGATCACATCGAGCTCTTGATGATACCAATATCTTTAGCTAGGGAATCACGACGTTCGTCGCGTGGCCTCACGTATGGGAGGAGAACACATGGCGGACATCATGGAGATGGTCGAGCTGTCCCTGCCGGGGGTTTCCATCACCTATCAGGGAGAAGAACTGGGCATGACCGATACCGAGCTTAGCTGGACCGACACCAAGGATCCGTCCGCATGTCAAACCGATGAATACGTCTATCAACAGTACACCCGTGATCCCGCAAGAACTCCATTCCAGTGGGATGCCACGTCAAATGCTGGATTTACAACAGCAAGCAAACCGTGGCTTCCGATTAACCCCAACTATGCGACGACCAACGTAGATTCGGAGCAGCAAGCGGACAATAGCCACCTCAAAGTGTTTAAAGAGTTGGTAAAACTTCGCGACGAAGATGATTTTCACAGTTTTCAATACGGGACAGCTGCGCTGGGCCAGAGCACATTTGCTATCATCCGAACCACAAACAGCAGGACATACTTTACGTTGGTCAATCTGGCGAATGCTCAGGACACGGTCAATGTCGCTGAACTGTTCAGCAGGTTCAATACTACCAAATCGTTCGATACTGCAATCGTTAGGGTGGCAAGTGTTTCCTCAAAGAGGACCGCTAAGGAATCGGTTACGTTGAGTTCGATTCAGCTGGATCCGTATGAAGGGCTTGTAGTGCAAAGTGGGGCGAATCACTGTAGATCTGTTTTCGTTTTGGTAATCCTGGCACTTGCTGTTATTTACGGGGGCAATTGATTTAAGTATTCAAGTAAAAATAAATAAATCTTATCGCAAATATCGGATTTGAAAGACAAACTTTTAACTGCTATCTAAAATATCACAATCTCTGTCATCAATTTAACAAACAATACTAAAGCTATAAGTAATCACCTTAACTCGGCATTCATTGCTTATAAATCTGGCACTTTTCGATATTGCTTTAGTCCTTCATACATTCCATTGCAGTAATGATGGAGTTCAGGAAATTTAGTCTTAAAATCATTCTGATATCACTTCTTGCTAGTGATACCTCATCCGAAGGCCTCCGAGAGCTTCACGTCAGCGATTGGTGGGAGAAGGCCGGCTTCTACCAGATCTACCCGCGTTCCTTCAAGGACAGCGATGGAGACGGTATCGGGGATCTGAACGGCATCACCGCAAAGCTACCCTACCTCAAGGACATTGGAGTGAAGGCGTTCTGGCTGTCGCCCATCTTCACGAGTCCGATGGTGGACTTTGGCTACGACATTTCCGATTTTGTGGACATTCAACCGGAGTACGGAACGATGACGGACTTTGAGAATCTGGTGCAGGAGGCGAAACGGCTGGGGTTGCGGATCATTCTGGACTTTGTGCCGAATCACTCGAGCGATGAGCACGAATGGTTTGGCAAGAGTGAGAATCGAGAGCCGGGGTATGAGGACTTTTACGTGTGGAACGATGGCCTGTTGGAGAACGATGGGACGCGATCGCCACCGAACAATTGGGTATAAGGAGGAAGAATCATGTCGGAGGAGGTATTAAGATACTTTTTTTTCTCTAGAATGAAGACTTTGGTGGTAGTGCATGGCAATGGAGTGAGAAACGGCAACAGTTCTACTTGCATCAGTTCCACCGGAAGCAACCGGATCTGAACTACCGCAATCCGGCTGTGGTGGTAGCAATGAAGAACGTGTTGAGATTTTGGCTCGGCAAGGGCGTTGACGGATTCCGAGTTGATGCCGTGCCATGGCTGTTTGAGGATGAGCAGCTACGAGATGAACCTCCATCGGGACTATCACCCGACAATCCGTTACGACCGGAATACCTTAACCGTATCTACACGAGGGATCTACCGGAAGCGGTTGATATGGTGTACCAGTGGCGCGAAGTGATGGATGAATATCGGAAGAATCACGGTGGTGACACACGGGTATTGATGACCGAAGCATGGTCTGATCTACCGATCGTAGCAACGTACTTCAACGACTCCAACGGACGCTTGGGATCCCAAATGCCGTTCAACTTTCAACTGATTCTTCACCTGGATAAAACTTCGAAAGCCACCGACTTCAAGACGGTGATCGACTCGTGGCTGGACACGGTCCCCGTTGGACATGCTCCTAACTGGGTCATCGGAAACCACGATCGAAGACGTGTTGCGTCCAGAATGGGTGGTGATCATATGGCGGACATCATGGCGATGGTCGAACTTTCCATGCCGGGTGTTTCTGTTACGTACCAGGGCGATGAGCTCGGTATGGTCGATACCGAGGTCAGCTGGGAAGAAACCAAAGATCCGAACGCTTGTCAATCCAACGAGAATGTCTACCAACAGTATTCCCGCGATCCAGAGCGTAAGGACTAGTGGGATGCTACGACGAACGCTGGCTTCACGACCGCTAGCAAGCCGTGGCTTCCGGTGAATCCGAACTATGTTACGATCAACGTAGAAGCAGAACAGCAGTCGGCCAAAAGTCACCTGAAGGTGTTCGAAGAGTTGATGAAGTTGCGAGATGAAGATGATTTTCATAGCAACAGGTACGGGACAGCCGTTCTGGGAACGAATACGTTCGTGATTCTACGTGCTGGAGATGGCGCAACATACTACACGTTGGTCAATTTGGCGAATGCCCAAGACACGGTCAATGTCGCTGAAATCTTCACCAAATTCAGCACTACCAAATCGTTCGATACTGCAGTCGTTAGGGTGGCTAGTGTTTCCTCAAAGAGGACCGCTAAGGAATCGGTAACGCTGAGTTCGATTCAACTGGATCCGTATGAAGCACTGGTAATACAAAGTGGAGCGAAAATCTCCACGAGTATGATTACGTTGATAGTGCTGGCATTGACTGCGCTCTTCCAGTATCGTTGATATTCCAACTAAGAATAAAACAATCTTCCCAGAAGCGTAGTCCGCTCAATTACCTGAAAGAATCTTCCTGACCGACTCAATTGAGCGGCACTGCTCAAAGAAATCGCTATTCCTAGAACCAGGCGCCTTAACAACACAGTCGGATCAATTTCCCTCTTTCTCCGAATCTAAAAATAACACCCTAATCACGTTGCATACCACCATCACACTGTAAATTGTTTTCAAACAATCTTGTTGCTTTGCCGTGGCGTAAATGATCCACGACCAGTTATAGGGACGAGGGAAAAACAAACAGAGAATCACAAAGAGTAATATGATAATCCTGTAATCGCTCTCCGACATGGTCGCGCGGCCGAGTTCAACTCCGACCGATCAGTTGGTCGTGTTCGGTTGCGGCGTGATCATCGCGATGTTACTCGGGAAGTTACTAGTTTTGTGCATTTTAGCAGTATGTGAAGCTCGGATGCCACTCGGCGTCCGGGAGGCTCTGCTGGCGCTGAAACGGAACCCTCCGGCCAACAACGAGTGGTGGAAGACGGCCACCTTCTACCAGATCTATCCGCGTTCCTTCAAGGATAGCAACGGCGATGGCATCGGTGATCTGCGCGGGATCATCGAGAAGCTGCCCTACCTCAGGGAGCTCGGAGTTCAGGGCTTCTGGATGTCGCCGATCTTCAAGTCCCCAATGGCGGACTTTGGATACGACATCTCGGATTACTACGACATTCAGCCGGAGTACGGCACGATGGCCGATTTCGATGCGCTCGTGGCGGAAGCCAAGCAGCTGGGACTGAAGGTGATCCTGGACTTTGTACCGAACCATTCGAGCGACGAGAACGAGTGGTTCAGGAAGTCGGAGAATCGCGAGGCAGGATTTGAGGACTTTTACGTGTGGCATCCGGGCAAGCCGAACCCGGCGGACCCGTCTAAACCTTTACCACCAAACAACTGGGTCAGCTTCTTCCGAGGATCTGCCTGGCAGTGGAGTGACAAGCGCAAAGAGTTCTACCTGCATCAGTTTTCGGTGAAGCAACCCGACTTGAACTATCGCAATCCGCGGGTCGTCGACCAGATGAAGGACGTCATGCGGTTCTGGTTGAAGCGAGGTGTGGACGGATACAGGATCGATGCCGTGCCAACGCTGTTTGAGATTGAGCCCGACGCAAGTGGGAACTACCTGGATGAACCGCTGAGTGGGAACACGAATGATCCGGACGACCCAGGTTACACAATCCACATCTACACCCAGGATCGCAATGAAACGCTTGACATGGTGTACCAGTGGCGTGCGGTGTTGGATGAGTTTCAGAAGGACAACGGCGGGGACGCGAGGGTTATGATGACGGAGTCGTACTCGAGGATCGACATCGTGATGAAGTATTACGGCAATGGGACGGTGCTGGGATCGCACATTCCGTTCAACTTTCGGTTCATAACGGACCTGGGAAAGGATTCGTCGGCGATGGACATTGATAACACGATCAAGTACTGGATGAGCAACATGCCAACCGGGCAGGTGGCGAATTGGGTGGTAGGTAGATCACGTAGATCAATTCAGGATTAGGTTATGGGATGAATATACAAATGGGGCTCTAAACAAATAGTTGGAGTAAAAATTAAATATCAATATTAAAGTGCATAAAGTCATGCCCCGGTCTTAAATCGTTAAGCTGCCTCGGCTATAAGGGAGACATTGGCTTATCCTAACTTCATTAGTGTTTTGGAATTGGGATGATGTCAGCTATAAATGTTAGTTTTAATAACATGAAAATTTTCACAAAAATACGTATTTTTCCTGTGTTTTGAAAGTGCAATGTTTTTCGAAAAAATGCTCACAATTATTGTTATTCCCAAATAATAAAAATAAAAAAAATGATAAGGATTTTTTCAAACATTTAAAAAGTTTGAAAAAAATACTAAAAATTTTCACAAAACTACGCTTTTTCTAAAAAATAATAATAAAAATTTCAGTTTTTTACAGCATGGGTATGAAAATATCGGGATTGTTTCATACATTCCGAAAGTAATAACTATTTTTTTTTTAATTGCTCAAAATTTCACCAAACTATGTATTTTTTTTAAATACTGAAAATTTCAGTTTTTTACAATATGGGTATCAAATGATCGGGATTTTTTTCATACATTTCGAATGTAATAACGCATTTTTTTAAAAATACAAAAAAAAAATCACCAAACCACGTAATTTCGAAAAAAAATCCAAATTTCAGTATTTACAATATGGTTATCAAATGATCGGAATTTTTTCATACATTTCGAAAGTATTAACTCATTTTTTTTAATACTCAAAATTTTCAAAAAACTACATATTCAAGAAAAAAACGGAAAATTTCAGTTTTTTACAATATGGGTATCAAATGATCGGATTTTCTTTATATATTTTGAAAGTAATAACACCAATTTTTAAAAATACTAAAAAATTCACAAAACTTCGTTTTTTCGAAAAAAAATACCCAAAATATAAATTTTTTACAATATGGATATCAAATGATCTGAATTTTTCATGGATTTTGAAAGTTATAAAATTTTTTTAAATACTAATTTTTACCACAAAACTACGTTTTTTCGAACAAAATATTTAAAAAAAATAGTTTGTTACAATATGGGTATCAACCATTCGGGATTTTTTATACATTTCAAAAGTAATAACACAATTTCAGTATTTTTTCGAAAATACGTAGTTTAATGAACATTTTTAGTTTTTCAAACATTGGAAAATGGATGGAAAATCCCGAATATTTTATGCCATATTAAAAAAAATATTATTTTTTTCGAAAATACGAAGTTTTGTGAAAATTTCCATAAGCCTTGTGCTTCAGTTATGCACGCATCGGTTTTACATCCACCAAAGAGTAGTATGGGGCAAAAGTACGCACCGGTCTTTTTGAAACTTAATTTTTACCTAATATCCCATATTCGTGTTTTTGACTTGTTTTAGGGTAAAATTTTTGGCGTTTACAAAATAAAGTGAAAAAAATAAGTTTTGTGTAAGTTATTGAAAAAGTGCCTTTTTGGCTATTTTGATCTAATATTTCAAATTTACAAAATAAGGTTTACAAAACTGTACGTTTACGAAATCTTTAAAACAATTTAACTAATGTTTTGCCTTGCCAATAACCTTGCCAAAAAGCTTGCTAGCCGTTAATTTTTTTTTTTGAAATTTCTCTTCTTATTTTTTACCATATGTTTTCCCAAAAAGAAATATTCATACATTTTGTATGAAAAATTAAAAACACATTGGATAACATTAATCTCTGATAATTCAAAATCAGTCAAAAACAATATTTCTGCCAAAATCGGGCCAGTTTTAGTTTTTAGTTTTTAGTTTTTAGTTTTTAGTTTTTAGTTTTTAGTTTTTAGTTTTTAGTTTTTAGTTTTTAGTTTTTAGTTTTTAGTTTTTAGTTTTTAGTTTTTAGTTTTTAGTTTTTAGTTTTTAGTTTTTAGTTTTTAGTTTTTTAGTTTTTAGTTTTTAGTTTTTAGTTTTTAGTTTTTAGTTTTTAGTTTTTAGTTTTTAGTTTTTAGTTTTTAGTTTTTAGTTTTTAGTTTTTAGTTTTTAGTTTTTAGTTTTTAGTTTTTAGTTTTTAGTTTTTAGTTTTTAGTTTTTAGTTTTTAGTTTTTAGTTTTTAGTTTTTAGTTTTTAGTTTTTAGTTTTTAGTTTTTAGTTTTTAGTTTTTTAGTTTTTAGTTTTTAGTTTTTAGTTTTTAGTTTTTAGTTTTTAGTTTTTAGTTTTTAGTTTTTAGTTTTTAGTTTTTAGTTTTTAGTTTTTAGTTTTTAGTTTTTAGTTTTTAGTTTTTAGTTTTTAGTTTTTAGTTTTTAGTTTTTAGTTTTTAGTTTTTAGTTTTTAGTTTTTAGTTTTTAGTTTTTAGTTTTTAGTTTTTAGTTTTTAGTTTTTAGTTTTTAGTTTTTAGTTTTTAGTTTTTAGTTAATTCCTATCCACTTCCCCGTGTCTTACCACTGGTCGTGGCCGGCGCTGTGATTGGCTAGCATGATAGGGACATTTGAAAGTTGCGAAGTGGTGATGATTGGTTCCTACTCTTCATCTGTGGTCCACGGAGCAATTCTTGGAGGTCCTGGTCAATAACAGAGTAGCAACTACGGGTAGACACCAATGCTGCTGCTATTTAGTTTTTAGTTTTTAGTTTTTAGTTTTTAGTTTTTAGTTTTTAGTTTTTAGTTTTTAGTTTAGTTGTTATGCTTTGAAAGTTGAATACTTATTGGTGAATTTTAATATCATATTCTTAAAATTTTCTATAAATTCCTTTCAGATGGGCAACCACGACCAGCACCGCGTGGCCTCAAGATTCGGAGAAACCAAAATCGACCTCCTCAACATGGTCCTGATGTCCCTGCCAGGCGTTGCCATCACCTACAATGTAAGTCTAGTTCATACAGGCAAAACAAAGATTCTCACCGTAACCAATTACCAGGGCGAAGAAATCGGCATGACGGACGTGTGGATCTCGTACAACGACACGGTCGATCCGGCCGCTTGCAACGCCGGTCCGGACAAGTACCAGTACACGACGCGTGATCCGGAGCGGACTCCGTTTCAGTGGGACGATAGTAAGGACGCTGGGTTCTCAACGGCTAACCACACCTGGCTGCCAATGTCGCCGAGCTATCGGGAGGTCAACGTGAAGGTTCAGCAAGAGGTCGATGGGAATAGCCACTTGAAGGTTTACAAGCGGTTGGGTTATTTGCGGAGGAATTTGGCCTGGATGAAGGGAACGCTGAAGACTGCGGTTAGTGGGGACGTTTTGGTGATCTTCAGGGAGTTGAAGGGTTATGACTCGATGGTCACATTGGCGAACAATGGGGGAGGTCAGCAGACGGTGGACATCTCCAAGATGGGTTACTTGCCGCTGGAGAAGTTTGGGGTTTACCGAGCGGTTTCGGTGAATTCTATCCACCAGGAAGGTGAACCTGTAGCTGTTGGTAGAATTGTACTGGATCCATTCGAGTCGGTTGTTATCAGTGCCAAAAGTAACTATTTCTACTATGAAGTGCTCAACTCTCGACCCAATGATGGCAAATAACTTTTAATCTTAGAGTAAATATTGTCGAAGGTAAATGTTAGTGCAAACGCGGTAGAATAATAAACACTTGACTGTAATCAACCATACCTCATCTTGATGACTTCCTCCAATTCTCTAGTTTAGTGTTGCTTCAAACGTCTAGTAAGCAAGTCTCCAAAATGTTAACGATCTACCTCACCCTAACCTCCCTCCTACTCGTCGCGGCGATCCGGCTGAAATCCGAACAACCGACCAAGGATTGGTGGGAACGGGCCGGATTCTACCAGGTCTACCCGCGTTCCTTCAAGGACAGCAATGGCGACGGAATTGGCGATCTGAACGGAATCACCGAAAAGCTGTCCTACCTCAAGGGCATCGGAATGCGCGGCTTTTGGCTCTCGCCCATGTACAAGAGTCCGATGGCCGATTTTGGCTACGACATCTCGGACTTTCGGGACATCCAGGACGAGTACGGCACGATGGACGATTTTAGGAACCAGATTGCCGAGGCGAAGCGGTTGGGGCTGAAGGTGATTTTGGACTACGTTCCGAATCACTCGAGTGATAAGCACGAGTGGTTCATCAAGTCGGTGAATCGAGAACCGGGCTATGAGGACTATTACGTGTGGCGGGACGGAAAGCCGAATCCGGATGGGTCGGGCAGGCCGCTGGTGCCGAATAATTGGGTGAGTTTGACAATAAGGTTGTTAATTCGATCATGGTAATGGTATATGGTTATCATTATTGCGGGACGATAAGGATAACAAAAAAAAACGTATCGTATTTTTTTAATATTCAAATTTCTTCAATTTGCAATGGATAAGTTCTCTCCGATTTCGCAAATCGACTTTTCCTAGTATTTTTATTAGGATGAAACTTTGTCCATGCATTCCCTACGTTAGAAGAAGCAATTTTGCATCGTTAGTTTTTCCATACAAGTCTCCTAACAATTTTGAGGGCTAGTCATACAAACCGGGTTGGAAATGCACGGAAAAAAAAGTGTGAATGGTTCTGGGTTCGAATCCCATCTGCTCCCAAAGAGAAAGTTAAGAACACATAAATTTGAAATGATGAATTCGATCCTCCATCCTTTGGATTGGTAAGCAAAAATGCTAGCCAATAGGCCATGAAGACTTGGTGAGCGTGGACTGGTATTAGGAATACTGTTACAGAGAGCGAGTTGGTGCTATAACCACGGCAAAAAGTGTCCAGGGCATTCGTGGAAATACAATGTCCCATCCCAGAGGGTTCATGATTTGATGAAATGGATGCATGCTGTCTTGAGAAATAATCATGATTTTATGAATAAAAATTCATGATTAAGATCAAAAAATATATCTCGTGAATACAAATTAATGATTTCATGCATAACATTCATGAAATCATGAATTTTTATTCATAAATTCTTGCACAAAATTCATGAATTCTGGAATATTTTTTATGATTTTTTGATGGCTTAAATAAAATTCGTGGAATCAAGAATACATTTTATGAAAAAAACGAAAATTTTATGAAATCATGCATAAATTACATGAATTCATGACAAAAATATAAAAAAAAATCTACAATTTTCTCTCTGAGACTTTGAAAGTTTGACAATTCGTTGTTGAGATACAGCGTCACAAAGAATTCGAATCGATAAAAAAGAGTTTTTCTAAGTGTTACCTAATTATCCTGTTAGTTTCACCTGACGATATTTCAGAAACTGTTAATTCGTTTTCTAATGGTAAAAAATAAAACTTTTGTGAAATTTTATGATTTTTCCATAAAAAATAATTCAAAATTTAAACAATTAGGAAACCGTCATGCACAATGGCTCAATAGATGTCTTTTTGATTCCCTAAAAACATATGAAAAATTTCGAAAACAAAAAAATAGAATTTTGGGAATTCACCTAGTAGTGAAAAAAAGTTTAATTCAGAAATGTGGTTTTCATAGAGTGCATCTTTGTTTTCTACAATTATGCCGAAGACACGAAATAGATCAGAAATTCCCATCTCAAATTGCAGATTTTCATATTTTTTTCGTATTTATTTTGTACGGGTTGATCACACCAAATTGTATAGAGACTTGTATGTAAACACTATTCAAAATTGCTTCTTTTGACTTACGGAGTATGGACAGAGTTTCATCCAAATAAAAAAAAAATGGCGAAATATTTTGCAAAAATCTATTGGAATAAAACGGTGGGAAATTTTGCGTGCATTTTTAATTTATAAGATTTTTTTTGTATAATTATCAAATTTGTATAAATCAAATAAATACTGTATTTCATTAAAAAATTATTAAATTTTCATTATTTGCAATATCTGTATTATTCGAATAGTTGCATGAATTTTCACTTTTTTTTTAGTTTTTTTTTGCAAAATTCTAAAATTTCCACAAAATACTGTATTTCATGAACATACTAAAATTTTCAAAATTTCCAATATGGGTATTTAACGATAAAAAAATTTGTGTGCACTTTCACTGACTTCGAGTTTTGCCTTCCTCACTGAGGTAAGGCTATAATCATTTTGCAATAGAGCAATGCCTGCCCAAATCAGGATTTTTTCTTATGTACCCAACCCATGGCTTATATAAGCCATTTTTGGGTATATGGAGCCAACTGCTCTCGAAAATGACATTTACGAAGAGGGTAAGTTATTTGAATAGTTTTGTATTTCATAATTTAAAAATTTCTGTATCTCGCTGAACGTATCAAAAAGTTGTTGTAAGAAATTGCCCACTGAGAATTTTGGCTCGATCCTCGAGTCGATCTGGCTCGAGATCGAGCCTGAATCGAGTTGAGGCTTGAGCCAAAATTCTCAGTGGGTGGATGGGCTTTCTGAAAAAAATACACTGAAAGAAAAATACACGCCACTTCTATGAGATTTTCCGGTTTTTAAGTTTGAAAGTAAAATTTTAGGGTGATGTCACGATTAGTTTACTTCAAAATTTTTGAGGAAATAGCCTAAGATGTTTCAAAAAGACTCACGAAAAATGCAGGATGAAATATCTCCCCTAAAAAAATACAAAAAAAAAATTAATAAAACTGATTTTTTTTTTTTGAAAATTGGTCTAAACATCGAAGCTTCTAAAAAACCGATAGTGAGAATCGATATTCCAGACAATTTAGCATAAAAGTCTCCATATTGACCATTGTCCTAAGTCCGATCTTTGTGAAGATATAGCGGTTTTAAAAATATAAATGTGTTTGAAAAAGCGATTTTTGACATTTTTTTTTTGGTTTTTGGCCATTTTCTATCATTTTTTATGACAGACTTGATTTTCAACCTCGATTTCTTATAACTTTGTTTGAAATTGTTTCATCGAAATAGGAGAGGGTCGGGTACATAAGCACCAGAAAAATTTCTGATTTGAGCTGGCATTGTTCAATTTGGGAATTAATACTCTATGCAAAATTCTGTTTGCGGAAAAAACGGACCTCGGATACGTGATCGAGAAAATGACCCATTTAAAAAAATATTAAAAGATTTTCCCCAAATAATTTCCACCCTTCAGCTTTCCGGAATGCGTGGCAGCGCCTGGGAGTGGAACGAGCAACGTCAACAGTATTACTACCACCTTTTCACGGCCCAACAACCGGACCTGAACTTCCGCAACCCAACGGTGGTGCAAGAAATGAAGGACGTGCTGAGCTTCTGGCTGGACGTCGGCGTCGACGGCTTCCGGATCGACTCGGTCGGGTGCATGTTCGAGGTTCCGGCGGACGCGAATGGCGACTTTCCGGACGAACCGTTGAGCGGGACTACCGAGGACCAGGAGGACTTTGCCTATTTGAACCATATCCATACGATTGACCGTCCGGAGAATGTGGAGATGGTTTACGAGTGGAGACAGTTGCTGGAGGACTATCAAAAGAAACATGGGGGTGATACACGGATTTTGATGACCGAGTCGTGGTCGGGACTGGACATTATCAAGCCTTACTTTCGGAACATTCGGGGAGTTGAGGGCGCCCAAATGCCGTTCAATTTCCGGTTGATCACGGAGCTGACCGCGGACTCGAGTGCGTACGATTTTAAGAACGTGATCGATTCCTGGATGGCCATCGTGGACGACCAGCATTCGGCCAACTGGGTCCTCGGAAATCACGACCGTGGCCGGGTTGCAACCCGGCTGGGCATCGAACGGGCCGATGGCATAGCCATGATCGAGCTGACCCTGCCGGGAGTTAGCGTAACGTACCAGGGTGAAGAGATCGCCATGATCGACGTGGACATTTCGTGGGAGCAAACCGTCGATCCACTTGGGTGTAACGAAGGGAGGGAAAATTACGCCGCCAAATCGCGCGATCCGGTGCGGACTCCGTTCCAGTGGGACGATAGCAACTTGGCGGGATTTACCAGCGGGAAGACCACGTGGCTTCCGGTTGGACCGAACTATAAAACCACAAACGTCAAGGTGCAGGAAGCGGACCCGAAGAGTCATTTGAACGTGTTCAAGTCGCTGATGGTGTTGCGAGACAGCGATACATTTTTGTACGGCGATTGGAGCACGATCGCGGCTAACGAGCAGGTTTTCATTATTGTACGCGATTTGAAGAGTTCGGACACCTACCTCACCGTTGTGAACCTGGGAAGTTCCGTCCAAACACTGAATTTAAACAATCTTGTGAAGGATCTGCCAAAAACGCTGTACTACAGAGTGGTTAGTGGAGGTTCAGCGCATACAGTCGGGTAAGTTATTCAAAATTACTTTTGAAATTCGAAATTAATACAACATAATCTTTCAGATACCCTGTCCAAACGAGTGCGGTTACTCTGCAGGCTTACGAAGCCTTCGTTCTACGAGCGAGACGCTCGGAGGATCGCAAGATGAGGGGCGAAATCTGCGAGAGGTGGCTTTCGTAAGACGAAAGAAAACAACTTTTTGAAACATTAATCAGAATATTTTTGAAATAAATAGCCCTCTGTAAATTTGTATGCACAACGATTAAAAACACGTAAAGATTGCTAAATTTATCACACAAAACGAGATAGAAATTATTTTTCTGATCACAATGACAATTCCAAGGTTGTTTTTTTTTTTTTTTTTTTTGGGAAGGTGATCCAGCCGCACATCGTTGATGTCGAAACCTCTAAACTGGGCCCTCGTCCTGTCACGTCCGTCAGTAGTCTTGTCGTACATTACAACTAGAACCAGATCTGCCAATGAATTAGTACACTTCGACCAAATAAACACTGACGCTGTATGGATCTGACTCTAGAATAAATGCACAGTTGTGTGTTATTCATAAGTCCAAAATGTTCAATTATTCATATAAGTCCAAATGTTCATTTGCGGATAACTACCTAACTTGAATTATAAAAGATTTAACGTAGCCTATCCGAAAGCTACTCTTATCTCAAATCCCCGACATTTTAATTAATAGCCAAAAAATCTAGAACGTTTCTTTTAAAACCTGTCTGGCTTCTTCTAAAAACACAAAAAAATAGATTAACAGTTCATATTTAACAAGTCGTGAATTGAAAAAAAGAGACGACCATTTGTTCGTCAGAATTCCAGTAGATCCTCGATTCGCAACAATGGTCGATACAATCATAATCCGACAACCGTTAGTTCAACAGATCAACGAATTTAGTCCGATATCATTTCACTATTGATTGATCGAGACTCTATGGAAATTTTGACAAATCAGAATGGTTTTTATGCTACTTGAATGAAAATCACCGATTCTGATAGAATTACTAAATTCACTGTTACTTATGTTGTCCCTAAATAACTAAAGGCAAAGTATTAAAAGTTGATATTTATAGTTAAAATCCTAAATTCTACAAAAACTAAATTTTTAAAAACCCGCATCCTAACCTGACACCCACATTAAGATAGGGAAAAATCACATATGTTCATTGTACAAATGTGATATTTCCACTATCGGAGAACCTCCTTGTCTCGATGACAGCTTACCGGCCATCGATTAAGCCCTGAGACTGCGCCAAAGTGGGTTCTCGCAGCATGAAGTGGTGTCCATGTGTAAAAATGGAAGCTTCAGCAATATACTGAACACTTCGATTTTAATTCCACATCGAATCAAATCATACTCTTTGCCAAACAAGCATCAAACCTATGACACTCATTATGACAAAGCCCAGGGCACAATGACAATTCCAAGGTTGTTAACGATAAACTATCCAGACTCGATAACGATAATGATAGTTCAGTCGCTATCGTCGGGACGATAACGATAATCTACCGTTATCGTTATTTGGATAATTCTATCAGCGATAATTATTAAGAATATATTTTTTGAAAATCTAGTAATTTTCAAAGTAAAATATGTACTCAAAATTGTTCACAAAATACCGTATTTTTTCGAAAGTACTAAAATTTTCATAATTTGCAATATAGGTATCAAACGAAGCGAAATATTGCATGCTTTTCACTTTATTAGAATTTTTTTAACTAAAATTTTCACAAATTACCGTATTTTTTCGTAAATACTCAAATTTTCATAATTTGCAATATGGGTATCAAACAAAGCGAAATTTTGTACGGTTTTTTTCACTTTATTATAGTTTTTTTTTAAATACTGAAATTTTCACCAATTACCGTATTTTGTCGCAAATACTGAAATTTTCAAATATGTAATATGGGTAACAAACGAAGCGAAATTTTGTATGGTTATTTTGTTTTCACTTCAGGCCGTTGGAAATATTTTTTGAAGTTTATTTCCCTCGACTCTGGCCAATGTCGACAGGGAGGTAAAAAAATATAAAAATTGAATAAAAAGCCATGGTATTCATTTCAATGAAAAAAGTGTTTTAAAATGCATTTTACACCTGCCCAGTTGTTTTGCAATCATTAGTTTTCACCTTGGAATTCCACAAAAAATTAAAATATTTGTGATCGATCCCAGACATGCTACATATGATTTTAAACGCAGGAAAAGGCATTTCAAATTGTTTTCAGTTGATTAGACTTCTATTTCCTTTAAAATTCTGAAGTTTTTGAAACATATTTTTTTTTTGCCCCCTGATATTTTCTAAAACACTATTTATAATACGTATTTTTTCTAAAATACTCAAATTTTCATAATTTTCAATATGGGTATCAAACAAAGCGAAATTTTGTATGGTTTTTTTTCACTTTTTTAGAGAGTTTGTTGGAAATTACTAAAATTTTCACAAATTACCGTATTTTTTCAAAAATACTGAAATTTTCAAAATATGCAATACGGGTATCAAACGAAGCGAAATTTGGTTTGCTTTCGACATTATAGAGATTTTTTTTTGAAAATACAAAAAAAATCACAAAATACCTTATTTTTTCGAAAGTACTCATATTTTTAAAATATGTGGGTATCAAACGCAAAATTTTGTATGATATGGAGCGTGAATAATTTGAATGTATTTAAGGGTTCGTTCAAAAATTACGTCCATGAACAGGGTGAGGGGGGGGGGGGGGGGGTCTGAGGTTTGTGACAGCCCATGTTAAAGGTATAGGAAAAGTGCGTGACGTGTTCGTGCGTAGGGGGGGAGGTCTGAAATCCCGAAAATCTCTGGACGTAAAATTTGAACAAACCTTAAGAAGCATGCAAAATTTCGCTTCGTTTGATACCCATATTGCAAATTTTGAATATTTGACCATTTTAAAAAGATTTTAAAAATGAGTCATCGTTATCGTCAGACGATAATATTATCGATGATAATTTTATCGATTAACAACCTTGGACACATACTCTAACATAAGGTTTCAAATAGGAAAAAAAAATTACGACTTTCCTTGACAAAAAGGAATCTTGTTTGCAGCTCGTTCCAAGGGGACTATAGTTAATCCATCGCCAAATGTCGGCTTGTCGATTTAATTTGCATGACAATAAATAAGACTGATCGGGAATAGTTCCCTGGCATGCCTTTTATCGTTGAGTGCATTGTTCAAGAAATATCATCGATAAAACCAGTGAAATTTTGTAGTAGTCTACTGAAATGTTTTTATTTTTTGGACAACGTTCCACAATCATTGTAGATAAGACTGCTCAAAAACCTTTTTTTTAATACTTACGTGTTTTGAAATGTTTTTTTTTTTTCTATTTGTGGAAATCCATATTGCAAAAAAAAAAAAGCTTTTGAAAACCTACAATCGTCAAATATATATATATTTCAGTAAAAATATTAAAATTGATCAAATTCATTTGCAAGGTCATGTTCCGCTCCGAGAGCAAAAAAGGGCCACATTTCTTTCAAACTCATTTATCTAGTTCGGCACGTATGAAAATAAAAGAACAAAAAAGAGCAATGAAAGCAAATTAGAAGAAAATTAAAACAAAAAAACGAGTTCATACACAAATCACATAAAAAAGTTTATTCACAGTGCAAAGTAAGTGGCTAATGATTTAACCAAAGAATAAAAATAAACGGGGATCGCCAGCGAACTAAATTCGCTCTTTCTTTTTCAGGGCATCTTTCTGGAGACCATTCCGGCCGAACCTGTTTGTAGGGTCAAAACGAGGGGAGGAAGCGGTCGGTTAAGACATTTGTTTGATTTGTTAATCACCACGCCCACCAGCCCAAAAAAAGGAAAACACCGAATTAAAAGCCAAACAGAAACTAAAACTCAGGGACAGAAACCAAACCAAAGATAAATGAAAGCCCGCGTTTTGCAGTGGTTTTGCTCGTTTGGAAAGAACACAGCTTTTGTTTTGCGTTAGAAGAATGTATTGAAAGGTTTGCGTTTTGCTTCGTTCCGACTCCGAGTGCTTTTTCTTAGGTCAGGAAGGCATTCACCACTGCGGGAGATCATTTTGCTCAGGAGAAATTTTTGAACCACGACTTACCGCTAGCTTTCAAGCTTTTCGACTTGGTCGGCTTCTTGCGGATCTCCGGATTGCCGCCGGCGGACATCTCGCGGCCCGAGTCGGTGGCCATCGCCTCGTCCGAATCGTTGCCGGCCTGCACCTTGATCAGCTTTTTCAGGTTGGCGATCTGTTTGAGAAAAGAATCTTTAGACTCTAGCTAAGGAGAAATTTTCAAACCAACTCTCTCACCTCAGTCTCGATGCACTCCTTGTGCTTCAGCCGCTTCTGCTTCTCGGTGTTGGCCCGATGAATCTGGTTCTCCAGACAGGCCAGAATCGTCTCGCACGAGTCGCACCACTCCTGCAGCGTTTCTACAATCTCGCTGACGTTCCCTTTCCGGATGTCGCGCCCAATCGCGTAGTCCACCTCCAGCTGCTTGTTCTTCTGGTCCAGCTTGCCGTGGATAATGTCCGCGTAGATGGCCTCGATGATCAGATCCTCCAGGTCGCGCACGTTCTTAATGTCCATCTCGTGCAGCAGTTCCTTGTACGGAATGCACTTGGTTTTGATGGCCAACGAAACAATGGTCAGGTGCTGCAGCTTCTTGCGCATCACCGGCGTCAGCGGAATCAGCTGGGCCTGGTTCTCCAGATACTGCCGGTACGTTCCGTACGCAAACAGATTGAGCGTGTTGTAATATCCGGCATTCGGACCAGTCTGAAGCTGCAAAACAGAAATAATAAAACCTTAAACCCCAACAACCAACACGCCACTAAAGATCCACCCACCTCGGCAATGTTCGGCATGGCCAGCAGCTCCCCGAACACGTGAACTCCCGGCGCCTCCAGGACCTGTTTGATCAGCTCCAGACAGGCCAGCCCCTTGGCACTCTTCGATAGCAGAACGTACTGCTCGATCGGATTGTGGGCGGAAAACTGCTGCTGCTGGCCGGCACCCTCCCCGTCGACGAGATTCAGATCGGGAGTCATTTTTGTTTCGCTTTTTTTCACAAGAATTGATTACGGAACGTCGGAATGGTTCTTTTGTGTTTTCCGGAAAAGAAAAAGTTGCAGCGACAATCGAAAATATTTTTCGCTTCCTCGAATTCACGCAAACAAAAAGTTACGTTTGTCGGATTGTGAGGGGACGACAGTTTGAGTCCGACAAAATGAATGAAAGGCGAGGGGGTAGCCGATAGGTAATAATTCGATTATTACAAAAGATTCGGACGGATTTGTGTTTTTTGCTCAAAATAAAGTAATTCAAAGGGAAAAGCAAAGGAAAACATTTGGACAAACATCTGGTAGAAGATGTAAAACATAAAAAATTAAACAAGGAAATTTAGAAGAAATAAAATTAATATGATTTGATTTTTGATTGAAAATTAATTCAAAATATTCAAGTTTTTTGAAATTGGGTAATTTCATGTAAAAAATGAAATCAGACATTTATGAAAATAAAATTTAACAAATAATAATGTAAAATTACAAATTTAAAAATAAAAAATATATAAATCTAAAATTAAGAAATTCAACCAAAATGTAAAAATTTAAAAACTTAAGAATTAAGAATTTAATGACTTAAGAATTTAAGAATTTAAGAATTTAAGAATTTAAGAGCGAGTTTTTCACCGATGTGAAACAGGTCGTATCGAGGTGCTCCGATTTGGATGAAACTTTCAGGGTTTGTTTGTCTATACATGAGATGAACTCATGCCAAATATGAGCCCTCTACGACAAAGGGAAGTGGGGTAAAACGGGCATTGAAGTTTGAGGTCCAAAAAACATGAAAAATCCTAAAATTGCTCGCATTTCCGTAAAACTTCATCAATTCCAACTCTTTTAGATGCATTCGAATGGACTTTTGAAGCCCTTCAAAATGCGCTATAGACATCCAGGATTGGTTTGACTTTTTCTCATAGCTTTTGCAAATTACTGTTAAAAATGGATTTTTTTAAAACCTTAATAACTTTTGGCAACAGCCTCCAACACCCATACTCCCATAGGTCAAAAGTTAGGGAATTTCATGGACTATAAGCCTACGGTATTAACTTTTTGGCCAATCACAGTTTTTCTCATAGTTTTACGATTTTTCTAGAACAAACATTTTACAACGTTAGTTTTTGCCCTGTAGGCTTCCATAGCGGCACTTTTTGGTCTCAATTTTGACATATTCGGAATCCTCAGAAAATTTTACATTAGATTGAGGTGTTGAAATTTTGAATTTGATTGGAAAAAATGCCATTTAGAATTAATTAAAATATTATTTAGCATTTTGTCGGATTATGGGTAAAACAGGTATTCGCCTACTTGATACAGCATTTGACGTATTGAACACAGGATATGAAAAATCTAACTTTTTTCATAAATGTTTTATTTAATTATTTTCTTAATTAAATTCATAACTCCAACATCTCAATCTAATGTAAAATTTCCCGACGATTCCGAATATGGCAAAATTGAGACCAAAAAGTGCCGCTATGGAGGCCTACAGGGCAAAAACTAACGTTGTAAAATGTTTGTTATAGAAAAATCGTAAAACTATGAGAAAAACTGCGATTGGCCAAAAAGTTAATACCGTAGGCTTATACTGCCGTTCTACGCATAATTGTCCCATGTTCAAAAAAGTGCAACTGAGAAAAACGCGATTGAAATTTTTCGACCGATTTCTGTGTTTCTACGCATAATTGTCCCGTGGGTTCCTATTCGCCCTATGTGTCCCTAATCGCCCCAGTTAGCAGTGTATCACCCTTATTTGTGATTATCTTGCTATACAACTGGTAAACAAGACATAATGCTTTGTAAAACTAATGATTCCGTGTAAGAAAATACTTGGTGGGACAATTATGCGTAGAAGTTTAACGATGGGACAAACAGACTTGGTGTTGTTTTTAATGAGTTTCAGAACAAAGTACCAAATTTTATGTGTTTTCTTAAAGTACACGTCAAACTAAACTTAAAAATGTCATAAAGTCAAAATCGTCCAAAACTGACATGGGACAATTATGCGTAGAACGGCAGTATAGTCCATGAAATTCCCTAACTTTTGACCAATGGGAGTATGGGTGTTTGAGGCTGTTGCAAAAAGTTATTAAGGTTTTAAAAAAATCCATTTTTAACAGTAATTTACAAAAGCTATGAGAAAAAGTCAAACCAATCCTGGATGTCTATAGCACATTTTGAAGGGCTTCAAAAGTCCATTCGAATGCATCTAAGAGATTTGGAATTGATGAAGTTTTACGGAAATGCGAGCAATTTTAAGATTTTTCATGTTTTTTGGACCTCAAATTTCTATGCCCGTTTTACCCCACTTCCCTTTGTCGTAGAGGGCTCATATTTGGCATGAGTTCATCTCATGTATAGACAAACAAACCCTGAAAGTTTCATCCAAATCGGAGCACCTCGATACGACCTCTAGAACAAACCGAGCAGAATCTACAAATACTGCCTCTTAAGAATTAAGAATTTAAGAATTTAAGAATTTAAGAATTTAAGAATTTAAGAATTTAAGAATTTAAGAATTTAAGAATTTAAGAATTTAAGAATTTAAGAATTTAAGAATTTAAGAATTTAAGAATTTAAGAATTTAAGAATTTAAGAATTTAAGAATTTAAGAATTTAAGAATTTAAGAATTTAAGAATTTAAGAATTTAAGAATTTAAGAATTTAAGAATTTAAGAATTTAAGAATTTAAGAATTTAAGAATTTAAGAATTTAAGAATTTAAGAATTTAAGAATTTAAGAATTTAAGAATTTAAGAATTTAAGAATTTAAGAATTTAAGAATTTAAGAATTTAAGAATTTAAGAATTTAAGAATTTAAGAATTTAAGAATTTAAGAATTTAAGAATTTAAGAATTTAAGAATTTAAGAATTTAAGAATTTAAGAATTTAAGAATTTAAGAATTTAAGAATTTAAGAATTTAAGAATTTAAGAATTTAAGAATTTAAGAATTTAAGAATTTAAGAATTTAAGAATTTAAGAATTTAAGAATTTAAGAATTTAAGAATTTAAGAATTTAAGAATTTAAGAATTTAAGAATTTAAGAATTTAAGAATTTAAGAATTTAAGAATTTAAGAATTTAAGAATTTAAGAATTTAAGAATTTAAGAATTTAAGAATTTAAGAATTTAAGAATTTAAGAATTTAAGAATTTAAGAATTTAAGAATTTAAGAATTTAAGAATTTAAGAATTTAAGAATTACTTGTAATCTACCTTTCTGTCACCCCTCGAAGCTTGTCGGACTAACAAAGCGGCAAGGTGAATCCCATAAACAGCAAACAAAAAATAAATGTCAAACCAATGTTTACCAAAATAAAACCGCGACAAGCGTTAAATTTGTGCAAAGCGCGTCTTTTTTGAACAAATTTGCCAGAATATCTTACAAAAACCAGGGTAAAGAAAGTTTAAAACAAATTTTTAAGTGTTTTTTATAGCCCAAGAAAAAAACATAGTGTAGAAGTGCTTTTTGACGGAATAAATCGCTTCAAAAATCGGCTAACCTCAACCTGCCCACGTTTGTAAACAAAACCACCGTCCAGAATGTCCGGAATCCTGTTCGAGGACATCTTCAACGTGAAGGACATGGACCCGGAGGGCAAAAAGTTCGACCGAAGCAGCCGGCTGCACTGCGAGTCCGAGTCGTTCAAAATGGACCTCATCCTGGACATCAACTCGTGGCTCTACCCGATGGAGCTCGGGGACAAGTTCCGGCTGGTGCTGGCCACGACCCTGCACGAGGACGGAACACCCGGTAAATAATACCTAGTTTTATTGAGGAGATTTTCTAACTTGGGTTTATTCTTGCAGCCAGTATGGAGTACAACGCGGCCGAAATCGAGGGCTCCCGGGCGGACAGTTTCGAGTACGTCATGTTCGGCAAGGTGTACCGGATCGAGGGCGATGACGCGCAAACGGAATCGGCCAACCGACTGTCGGCGTACGTGTCCTTTGGTGGGCTGTTGATGCGACTGCAGGGCGATGCGAACAATTTGCACGGGTTCGAAATCGATCAGCACATGTATCTGCTGATGAAGAAGCTGGCGTTTTAGGCGGCTGCTGCTGCTGCTTCCGGTTCTTTGGTTAAGGTAATTTTGACTGCGAATAAAACTGCTATTACGGTTCAAACCGGTTCTATCTTGATCTGTCCGACATCTCCATGACTTTGAAGAGAAGCCAAATGTTGAGGAAAAGATTGGCGAAGATGAGAACCGTCACGATGATGATGGCGATTGCACTGTTTGGTAACGAAGGTTGCGTTTTACAAATCAATTTAAAGAAAAAAACATCTTGTTTTTACCCACCAGGTGCACGTGACAGGTTCTAAGCTTGGTCTGTTAAAACCATCGTCCATATTGAAATGGTTCAATAGAAAAATAGAATTTATTTCAAAATAAGTCAAAATTAATTTACTTGAAATTTAGCTGCTTTTGACACACAAATTGGCCTACTGAGTTTTAAATATGAAATTCATGTTGATCATCTAAATAAATATCAACTGCATAAAAAATATTTCTTGACTTTTTTTTGATAAGGTCCTATAAACAAATGTAAACATTGAGTGTATCCCTTTCACACCTTATGTCAAAGTCCATCGGAGTAAGCGGGATACACTCAATGTTTACATTTGTTTATAGGACCTTATCAAAAAAAAGTCAAGATTTAATTTTCGCTGTCACTGAACTCGAATTTAATGATAAAAAGAAGAACAGGAAAAAATACTAAAAAAATACGAATATCCGAATTCCCATACAAACCTTCGGAAAATCGATTTTTGGATAATGAGCAATTCTCTGAAAATTCGGTCATTCGATTTTATTTTTTTTTACTCTGGCTTATACTTTTTTGGTGCCTTCGGTATGCCCAAAGAAGCCATCTTGCATCATTAGTTTGTCCATATAATTTTCCATACAAATTTGGCAGCTGTCCATACAAGAATGATGTATGAAAATTCAAAAATCTGTATCTTTTGAAGGAACTTTTTATCGATTTTATGTCTTCGGCAAAGTTGTAGGTATGGATAAGGACTACACTGAAAAAATATGATACACGGTAATTTTTTTTGTGATTTTTCATTTCACTTTTTGTCACTAAAACTTGATTTGCAAAAAAAAACACTATTTTAATTTTTTTCGATTTTCTGATATGTTTTAGGGGACATCAAATGCCAACTTTTACGATATGTTTTAGGGGACATCAAATGCCAACTTTTCAGAAATTCCCAGGTTGTGCAAAAAGTCTTTGACCGAGTTATGAATTTTTAAATCAATACTGATTTTTTCAAAAAATCGCAAAAAAATTTCAACTTCATTTTTCGATGTAAAATCAAATTTGCAAACAAAAAGTACTCTAATCTAATCTAATCTAATCGAACACAAGCGCAGCCAGTCCGAAGAAAGCATCCGGGAAGAACTTATGGTTAGATTACGCCTCAAGTTCCTTCTTGTCATTATTAATGATTACAGTACTTTCGAGAACCCCCGAAGTGCGTTGCATTAACCGCATGAGACAGATTCTATGAACGGAACCCACATTTCATAGAACCACCAGGGGAAGAAGAAGAAGCCGGGGACATACCGTACCAACCGGTTCGAGTTATTTATAGATTATAATGGTGTGTGTGGTGTGTAGGGCAATCCTTTGGGAAAGGGATCGTTACATAGTAAATGACCTTGTGACATTATTTCACCACTACGAATTTAGTCACTCAAGGGGTGTCAACACCTCGGTGGTCAAATAGCTAGAGCATTTGACTACCAATCCAAAGGTGTGAGTTCGAATCCCACCTGATTACGTTCGTTTTTTGTTCATATTCAAAGTTCAATTATAGTCGAAAAATTTCAAGGAGACTGGTGGGGAATCGAACCCTGAACCTTCCGCTTATGAGGCGGGAGCCGTAGCCATTAAGCCACGGCCCGGTCTAAATTTGCAAACAAAAAGTACTCTAGTGAAATTTTGATAAAGTGCACCGTTTTCAATTTATAGCAATTTTTAAGTAACTTTTTTGATTATAATATTGAATGTTTAACTATTTTGAAATGTTAGTCTTGATTTTAAATTTTCATATATTGTTTTCGAAAAGATCGGAAAATTTCACGAATGTTTAAAATTTTAACATTGAAAATCGGACCATTAGTTGCTGAGATATCGACATTAGAAAATTGTAGGTTGTTTGGGTGAGCCTTAGAAAACATCAATTTTCCTGTTTTTAAATCTTTGCATGGCAATATCTCAGCAACTAAAGGTCGTATCAACAATGTTCAAAAAACAAAAAATTAGAGAATTTTCTCAGCTTTTCAAAAATATTTTTTTCAAAAATGGCCAAACATGGACACTAATTTAAAAAAATGAATAACTATTTTCATAAAAGTTACCTAAAAAATGGTTATAAGTTGAAAACGGTTCACCACATAAGTACTTTTTGATTTCAAATTCGATTTTACATTGAAAAATAAAGTTGACAAATTTTTGCGACCAATATTTAGATTTTTTGAAAAAATCAGTATTGATTCAAAAATGTATAACTCGGTCAAAGATTATCTGCACAATCTGGAAATTTCTGAAATGTTGGCATTTGATGTCCCCTAAAACATATCAAAAAATAAAACAAAATAAAAATAATGTTTTTTTGCAAGTAAAGTTTTTGTAACAAAAAGTTAAATTAAAAATCACCAAAAAAATTTTACCGTGTATCATATTTTTTCAGTGTAGTCCTTACCCATTCCTACAACTTTGCCGAAGGCACCAAATCGATCAAAAAATTCCTTCAAAAGATACAGATTTTTGAATTTTCATACATCATTTTTGTATGGACAGCTGCCAAATTTGTATAGAAAATTATATGGACAAGCTAATGATGCAAAATGGCTTCTTTGGGCATACCGAAGGCACCTAAAAAGTTTCAGACGGATTAAAAAATACAAAAAAAAAATCGAATGACCGAAATTTCTCTCTTGTAAATTTTATATGCCCATTTGTCTGACCAGCCCGCAAAATTGCATGCACAAAAAGTTTTCGCTTAATCCAAGATTAAAAATATAGACATTGAAAAATAACCCAAAATTTCAAAGGACGAGTATTTTCTCCAATTGAAAATTAATCTTCTTCAGCTTCCTTTTTACTTAATAGTTTTTATTTAAACTTGTCGATTTGTTATACACTTTAGAAAAAGAAAGAATATCCGTCTCATATAAATTACTACAAGCTAAGTTTAAAAAAGGAGAATATGGTTTAGAACTTGCACTTTTACGACTTCCACATTGTTTTTATTTGTTCGAGTAAATTTGCACTACGCATGTGGAGTTCTGGAATTCTGAGCATTTTGTGATGCATTTTTGTTTTGTTCGAGTGTTGAGATTCGGTGTTATTGCATCATTTTGGTCCAATTCGGCACCTGTTGAACGAGCAAATTTGTAAGAACAATGTTTGATAAAAAAAGTTTCATAAAAACACACTAACATTACGGTGAATTTTGTCCTTTGAAGTCGGCTATCGCCCCTAATCGTCGTTGATCTTCTTGATGCCATCCTTGATGCCGTGCTTGATCTGGTCGCCGGTCTTCTTGATGAAGTCTCCCACTTCCGGTGCCGACTCGTTCACGTTAAACACCCCGTAGTAGATGGCCACCGCGACGGCGATGGCGAAAATGAGGCAGCTGAAATGACGCGAGATGTTACTTTGCTGTTGCAACTAAATCTCGTTAGAACAAGCTTCTATACGTTGTTGTCTGTTATTCACACTATCAGCTATCATGCGAAAGTGACTAATCGAAGCGAATGAAAACGCAATTGGAAAGTCGGACAATTACCACACAATGACGGTTCCGCAGTTGAGGCACATCTTGTCAGCTGGACGAGGATCGCGATTTCACTAGAAGCGATTTCTCGTAGATGAATCACGTCAAAAGTTTCGATACCTTTGATCTGGTTATTCAACAGAACAACAAAGGTCTGCGCGATTGCAGGTGAAGAGAACCCTCCAAAGTTCGCGCACCAAACACAATGCAATGGTCGGTAATTTAATAAAAATGTTGCAGTTCGACACACTCGCTGGAATGTGGACAGTGTGGACCGAGCGACGAAACAAAGCGCCTACGACGAGCGGACTGATCTGGTCGAACTGTAGTGGAAGACTGTTTTGTTTGTGCTGCTGGGGAAGGCTTCGTGGTGTTGCGTTTACGGTGTGGGAAGGGGAACGCGAGAACTAATACATGTATGAGCGCGATCGATTCATGTTACAGTGAAATTTTAGGCTTTTCAATATTTGTGTTTTTATCCTTCGTTAGTATTTTTATAGCAATTTTTGTGATTTTCTTTGTAAAATCATATCATACATAATTTTTTTTTCTTATTTTTTATTTTAGTCAAATTTAAATAGTTAATTGCATATTAAATTACAAAATGAACTTTTACAATTTTCATCATCGCCATTTGGCCGCTTTCTTAGATATAAAAATTCTAAATCACTTTAGCGTAGTTAGGCCCGTTAGGGTCATAGTTAAGCTTGACAACCAAAAAAAGAAATCGAAAAACATTAGTTTTTCGTGATTCGATTAGGCTGGTACAAATATTTTTGAAAGATTAAAAAAAAACTAAAAAATCATGGGGCAAAAAAAATTTTTTTTTCAAAGGACTTCAAAATTTTAATTTAAGTGCAATCAGCTGAAATCAATTCAAATGCATTCCCCTGCGTAAAGAATAATTATTAGCATGTTTGAGTTGTTTTCAAAAAAAAAAATGTTCGATGCAAAATGTTTTTTTCGCTAAAATTTTTCTTTTGGTCAAATATCACATTTTTGAAAATTAATGATTGCAAAACAACTGAACTAGTGAAAACTGCATTTTAAAGCATATTTTTAATTCAAATGTTGAGACTGTTTTTTTAATTTTTTTATAAATTTGGAGAAATTTTGCTTATGCGGATCTTTATCCGTTTCACCCTTATATTTGTCGATAAAAGTCATCTTCAACTCTAAATTAATATTTTTTGCTAAATTGAGAAAATAATTTAGATTTTTCTTTTTATACATTGTTGCTAAACCTTATGTGGAATTCTCCACGAAATGAGCTTGAAGCGCAATTTTGCATCATCAGTTTGTCCATATCATATAAAAAAAAAAAAAAAAAATTACAGTATGGTGGTCCACAGGCCTAAAAACAGTTTCCAACCCAGCGTACACAGAAGCAAACCAAAATGTCAGTTCACTGCTGGCATGTGACTGTAAGCCTACTGTGTCTGTGTCGACTACTGCCACGCATTGCAGCTGCTCAATGAGCTGGGGCACTCACGACTGCTGCCGGGTTTGTTTATGTCACGGTTTTGCGATTCAGTGAATGGAGATGAAAAATTCGTGTCAGCGTCGCCGATTTTCGCGTCATAACCCCTAACATTTTCAGCACTGGTTGTTCATACGAAAATAGTGTATAAAAATCTGTATCTATTGAATGAAATTTTTGACCGAATTAGCAGATTTTTTAAATAGTTTTTTGTCATTAAAAAAATATCTGCTTCTTGCTCTTCTTAGTGCCTTAGTTATAGAAATATTTTTTCCAAAATGGATTATGATGCAACACACAGCTGAAAGGAACTCCAAAACTCTGTTATGAATTGCAAAAGAACTGATTGTATCTTGATTATTCACCAATAAAATTGAATTGAATTGAAAAAAAAAATCTGCAAAATAGTATTTTATGCAACAAGTTGCAAAAAAATAGATTTTTTCAACACGAGTCGTACATTTATCCAGCAAGGTTGACATAAATACGACAAGAGTTAGATAAATACGACGAGTGCTGAAAAAATCGAGTTTTGCAACGAGTTGCTAAAAATTTTTTTGAGTTTCCTAAAAAAACCTTTTGAATGTAGTTTTATATCAAACATCCATCTGTTAAGTAAATTCACCGTTCAAAACAAAAAAAAAAAAAATATTGAAAAATGTTGCTTTACAGCACTGGTATTGAAAGGTATAAATTTTCCATGCTGTCATTTTTGGTAGAGAAAAGTAGGCCGTTTCCTCGTTCGAAAATGACAGGAAAAGTAGGTAGTTTTACGACGGAATTGCAAAATAGTAGTTTTTGCAATTCCGTCGTGAAACTACTTACTTTTCCTGTCATTCTTGAACGACGAAATAGCCTACTTTTCTGTACCAAAAATAACAGAATCGAATAGCAACACTTTTCAAAATAAATGCTGAAAAGTTCTACTTTTCAGCACTGAAATGGGTGCTGAAAAGTTGAACTTTTCAGCACTTGTTTCGAAAAGTACCGTAAAACGGGGTGACTTTGATAGCCGGGGTGACTTTGATAGGTTCGCGATTTTTCCGCAAATTGAAGAGTACAATTAAAATACTTACGGAATTGTTTAGAATCATACTGACTGTGGTACAAAAGTGTTCGAAGTACCTTAAGAAGAACTTTTCATAAAATTTTTAAAAGTTTAAAAAGTTAGTTAACTATAGTTAAGAAAATGTTGATGATAGTCATTATTTTAAACTTCTTAAAGTGTCATGATTTTCTCAATTAACAAGATTTTTAATCGGAGAACGGAATGCATTTTCGGATTCCTTGGACAATTTTCCACTAGGAGAAGGTTAAATAAGTTTGTAAATAATAAATAATATGTGTTTTTGAAACACAATTGAAAAAAATCTTCAAATTTATAAGCAATTTCAGTTGAACAAATTTCATGTAAAATGTGAAAATTTGTGATTCGTTCTTCAAATTCAGTATGAAATGCAATATAAATCGATAATTTTATAAACAAAACTAGTTTAAAAAAATATCAGGCAAAATTCCGAGTTTTTAACAATTTTACCTAAAATATATAGGCATTTTGTTAAAAAGCTTATAAACTTAGTTAGCTAAATATAAACATTGATTTTTTTCTTTAAAACTATATCAGCTACTTTAGTGATGGTACATTTAACGTACAAATAAAGTTTGAACATCTTAAATATGATTTTAACAAGAAAAACTATGACTATCAAAGTCACCCCGGAATTTAAACTAAGAATTTTCAACGTATTTTTTTTCTAAACATTATTGAAAAAACTTGGTTGCCAAAATAGTGCATGGACTTTGTGTGGCCTACCCTAGTACATGTTTTAAAAATAATAATCTTGAGAAAAACCTTACCTGTTGCAAAATATTCCAAAAACAAATTGAAATCCTATCAAAGTCACCCCGGTTTACGGTAACACTTTTCATCATTTTTTTTTGATTTAAACGATTTATTGACAAAATACATGAAAATTCGACTTAAAATTTCACTCAATGGGTGTTTTTCGAAATTGCAAAAAATGTTGTATGGAACTCGTTGCAAAACTTGATTTTTTCAGCACTCGTCGTATTTATCCAACTCGGTGAACCTCGTTGGATAAATGTACGACTCGTGCTGAAAAAATCCTCTTTTTGCAACTTGTTGCATAAACTACTATTATGCAACAAGTTGCAAAAAAAGGATTTTTTCAGCACGAGTCGTACATTTATCCAACGAGGTTCACCGAGTTGGATAAATACGAAGAGTGCTGAAAAAATCAAGTTTTGCAACGAGTTCCATACAACATTTTTTGCAATTCCGAAAAACATCCATTAAGTGCAATTTTAAGTCAAATTTTCATGTATTTTGTCAATAAATCGTTTAAATCAAAAAAATGCTGAAAAGTGTTTCTTTTCGAAACAAGTGCTGAAAAGTTCAACTTTTCAGCACCCATTTCAGTGCTGAAAAGTAGAACTTTTCAGCATTTATTTTGAAAAGTGTTGCTATTCGATTCTGTTATTTTTGGTACAGAAAAGTAGGCTATTTCCTCGTTCAAGAATGACAGGAAAAGTAAGTAGTTTAACGACGGAATTGCAAAAAAATATATTTTTTTAGTTTTTGATATGTTTTATGTCTTTTCAGAAAATTTCAGAAGGTACGAAAAATATTTGAATATGCATTACTAAAAAAAACTGTTAAAAAAAAGGTCAACCATTTTGTTTTACGTAAAATCAAATTTGCAATCAAAAAATAATTGAGTAAAATTAAGACAAAGTGCATTGCTTTCAAGTTACAGCTATTTTTAGGTGTCTCTTTGGAAAAAAGCAGATTTTTTTTTTTAAATTGTACACTCTCGTTGCCAATCTTTGAAAAAAAATCGAAGAGCTTAGAACATTCCCTACATTTTGCTGTTTGGGACCATTCATAAACCACGCGAACTTTTTTTGAAAGCGCAGACCCCCCCCCCCCCTTCCCCCCTTGTGGACAATTTTCATACTAAACAAATATTTTTTGTATGGAGCGTGGACAATCGCTGAACCTCCCCCTAAGGTGTCCACGTGGTTTATGGATGGTTTCTTTGGAACTTATTTGATAAGGGCATTAATTGCTGATATATATATATATATATGGCCATGCAAAGATAAAAAAAAATATTAATTTTTTTCAGTGTATCTAAATAACTCCATGTTTTTTTGATCACCGAAGTCTCGATAACTAATGGTCCGATTTTCAATGTTAACAAATTAAATTTTATGAAATTTTCTGCTCTTTTCAATAAAACTTATTTCAAATATTTTAAAAACTAGTTCAAAATAAGCGGTTTTAGCTCTTTTACAGTGTTAATCCTGATAATAAAATTACATGACTATTTTAATTTTTTTTTGAAAATCGCAATTTTCCATGAAACTATAACTAACTTGGTCATAGATTTTTTGCGCTTTCTAAAATTTCCTAGAAAGATGGTCCCCTGAGACATATTAAACAATAAAAATAGTGTTTCTTAAAAAGTGCTGAAGACTCAAAATCATCGCTTAAAAAAACTGAAAATTTAAAACTAATTTACTCCATATTTAAAAAAAAATGTGTTAGATGACAAATCATTACAATAAATATGTAATAGTTATATTTTTGAATAATCTATCTGCCTAGCTTTTTTGAATCTAATAGTTCAAATCTTGATGAAAAATAGTTAAAAGATGGAACAATTATAAAAGTTTTCCACCTTACTATTCAAACAGTACAATCATCACCACCAACACACCTTCACCCTCCAACTCAGGAAGTGTTTAATCGCCTGCTCAGACGTTCGTCATACAACAACAACCAACACCCCTGCAAGCGCGTGTTTATAAGCGACAGGTATTGAGTTTTGGAATTTACAGCAATACTCGTACGTTTGAGGTTTCTTTTCGCGCATTTTGTTTTTATTGTGTTTTTCTTCTTGCAAAGGTATAGATCCCATTCAGTCACCCTCACTTTCGATGAGAGATGCTCATTCGGCGGCGGAGACTTTCCTCTTTTTGTGTCACATTCTTTTGGAAGATTTTATTGAGTTGACCCCGAAAAATTGGAGATTTTGCTAAGAGGTTTGGCAAAAGTAGGACAAAGTTGGGAATTTTGACAAAAAATAAGGTTGTTTAATTTCGTTAATTTTATAGTTGAAACTCTTTTCAGTGTGTCAATGTAGTTACTATAGTAACAGTTGAATCATAGCTTGCTCAGGTGAACCTATCTACATAAACTTGTGTGTATTTAGTATCAATTTGTTAGTGTATGCATGCGTAATTCAGAACTAGAACAAGGTAGAACTTGAGTTGAAAAAAGCACACACGCATAATTGAATGAATCATGCAAATGTTGCCTAAGCTTGAGCTGAAGATCAATTCAAGTAAAACTTGGGATGGTTCTCAAAAAGTAGCAAATAAAACAAGCTTTTAGACGAAATTAAATAAGATGTTTATTCATAAAATAAGTTGCTCACCAATGGTGACCTAAAATCCTAAAAAAACTTACCGATTACAGTTGGTTAACATAGTTGCTTGTTGTGACGTTTCTGTGATGCATTAGGCATTTTTTACTTAAGCGTTGTGTTTGTGTGTAAATCTTATTCTAATTTAGCGTAGCACATCTATTTCTTCCTCTTACGGAGATTCAAGCAAATCCTTCAAGACATTTTGTAGTTGGCGCTTTAAAGTTACATCAGATCCACAAAGATTCTTAAAGTTGTATAAATATTTTGTAATTTTTCTTCCTCGGAGATTCGGCTGGCACTGTCTGGTTTGTACTCATTCTCCCCGCCCCCTCTCTAGTTGAGCTTATCCTTGACGGCATCCTTGATCGAGTCGCCCGTCTTGTGGATGTAGTTGGACAGTTCCGGCGCCTGGTCGTCCACGTTCAGCACGCCGAAGTAGATGCCGGCGGCGAGGGCCGCCGCCAGCAGAATTCCCACAAACAGCAGCGAGATGAACACGCTCATCGCGCACTGGCAGCAGCTGAAATTGAGAAGTCGAGAATAAGAAAATAATTAGAATTTTGATTCACAGGTTATTATTCAAATCGACAGCCCTCAACTCTGCTTCGAGGCACGGTCAAGGTAACCAGTTTGAACCTTGACTCCGTCAAGAAGGACTGTTTGCCTTGATTTCCCCAAGGATGTCCCGTTGGGTACGTGGCGTGACTAGAACAACTTTGCCGGCCTCGAGTAAATAAACATAAACGTCTACTAATGATACCTGCTAGCAACAGGTGGATTTCCCATGGAGTGATGCTTTCAAATGGTGACTCATACTTTCATGATATTTTTGACAACAAAATTTTATCGTATCGATATTTTATGAAACATAAATTTATAAAATAATCAAAAACTCTGAATAATTAAAACAGTGTATGCAAAACTGTAAGCGACAAAAAAAATTGTCTGATTTTATTTCAAGTTTTTGACTTGCTAGTTTTTGAAAGATACTATCAAAAGTTTTTAAAAATAATTTGCATAAAAAGTAAAAAACAGCAAATTGGATGGAAATGAACCAAAATCCTTAACCTGCCAAACATATGAGAATCTCATGACAAATATCAAAATAATTATTATATTTAAATTTTCTATTCCAAAGGGCAATTTTCAGAATTATTATTGATATAAAAAATGTCTCATGAATAAATTGCATCCCGTATTCTTTCAACTGTAAACTAAGGTAAAAAAAATAGAAATTCTCATTTTGTTTATTTAGATGAACTTTTGTACATACATATCCTAAGCCAATTCAATTCTTTAAACAATTTTGATAGCTGATAGTCATAGAAAATGGGTATGGGCATGCGAATATTCGAAATCTTTATCTTAAGAAGAAATTTTCTGATCGATTCGGTGTCTTCAGCAAAATGTATTTTACGATTACCGTCTACTGGGGCGAATCGGGACTACAGTCCGAATAGGGACAGCACGTTTTGTATCACTCATACAAATCGAAAGGGGGTCGGGGCAACTTCTGTGTGTGTTGGCAACACTAACATACGGCACAAAACAATCTCGCAAACTCTGTTTAAATTCTAGATAAGGTTTTTTGTAGAAACCGTGTCAAATCTTGTTTGCAGTATTGAGCATTTCTAATGATATTTTCGTTTTGTATACTCAGTAGGTTTCCTAACAATATATATTTGGATTGTTACGCGATATATATTGTTGAAATATACTGAAATTATAATCTTTTTTAAATAACCTGGTTTATAGGACCCAAATAAATAAAAATAAGGGGGAGAGGGGGGTAATATGCACCCCCGGGGCAAAATGCACCCCCTGCTTTTCTCGGTATTGGGAAGAATTTTCCGGGAAAAAATCATAAAAATTGGAAGCTTAACATTGCAAAACTATGCTGGAAAAACTTGAGCATCGTAGTATAAAAACAGCTTAAGTTATTTGCAAAACTTTAAAATGTTGTGTTTTCATCTAATTTTCATTGAACTTTCAATATGATTTTTGGACAATATAAAAAGCATTTATTGATATTGTAAGTGTTGATTTATATAGTTTTTGCCATAATCTTCATTATTCATTAGATAGATGAGTCAAAAAACATTAATAAATGTTTTTTAATTAAATTTTCTTCTAAAAGCGTGATCGGGGCAAAATGCACCGCTGTGATGCTCCTTTGTAAAAATGCGGTGTCATCTAGTGGTGACTAGTGAAAACTGCTTTTACCCGGTGCATTTTGCCCCGTTGTTGTAGTGCATATTGCCCCGCATGGTTATTTGAAATGAATCAAAAATATTTTCAGAAATTTGATATTTTCGATCAATTTTGAAGTTTTTAAAGACTTTTTTCACATGAATAATATTAGTTGTTTTGGAACATCGAACAAAAATCTTCCATAGAAATGCTGTTATAGTTGAGAAATCACAGTTTTCCCTTAGGGGGTGCATATTACCCCCTCTCCCCCTAAATTGGGTCCTAAAATGAAGCTTAGATTGCTGATATTATTGTTTACAGCGATAAAGCTTATTTTTCTGAGTACAATGACCCTTTGTATGACCACAAAGAGTTTAAAATGGATTTGTAAATCAATTTTGAAAAATTATCTTCGCGGTCCTTCTTGACAGAAAAGCTCCTACTTGACAGCTCGTTCCAAGGGGACCATAGTTGATCCATCGAAAAAATGTTGTCTTGTCATTACTTTTTTTTTTTGCATTAAAATGAAAAAAGTGATCAGAAATGGTTTTTAATCGTGTTTTTACCGTTGTACATAAAAATTTACATAGGGCTTTAGTACCCAATTGGTTTACCCTCTACTGCCCAAATTTTTCCTTCGATCATTTTGAGCAACTTTTGTTCTAGGAAAAACTTAACTTTTCTTGTTTTTATGTTTTTCTTGTTTAATTTTTAGTATTTATATTTGCATTTATCTTGTTAAGTTTATGTTTGTTTCTAATAGTATTTGGCTAATACTACCACCTTCTATCATTACCTTTTGTCTTTTAAGTTTTTTCATGTTTTTACAGCCACTTTTTCAATTTTACAATACATTTTTTAAAACATTGGCTAAGTCGCATAAAACCAGTCACACTTCCAAACAGTCAATTTTCTAAAAAAAATAAGGGTAATTCTTTCCAATGCTTTTTGAAGATCGAAAATTTGTTGAAATATTGATTTTTGGTGAATTTTTAGATCGAAGCCAGCCTAGAGGCGGGGTTGGATTGTAGAGAGTTAAGAGAAAGTAAATAATTAACTACATTTAGTGAATTTTTTTGGTTTTTGCCATGAATCGGACAGCAATTCCTCACAATACCGTACCACTTTATCATAATATCAAAGTTTCTCCGAACGCTCCTTCGTCATCATTTGCATTTCTTGCGCTTTCCCATAAATCAATCGATTTTATCACACAACGACGCCAAGGCGGAGACGCCGGGTGGTTTATTTTTTTCCTTCGCGTCAACTGTGACAGTCCAACAAAAAAAAGTAGGCTCGAAAAAAATGTCAGAACATGGTTTGGGATGTTTTTGGTCAGTTTAGCCATGACATCCTACTTCGTATTGAATAACACGCACATGATGTTTTCCGTTAAGGGGAAGGGGATTGGAACTTATGACGTAGGATAAATCTCCAAAAGAGTAGATATTTTAAATTCTGATATTTCAAATATTGCTTCAGTATTTTTTTGAAATATTCATGAATTCTCTCTTCCTCCATTGTTCAATTTCCTCGACAAGAAAACACTATCCGTACACAATGGGTACCACGTAATGGCACATTATTTCAACGTTTTTATTTGATGCCATTTATAGTTTTCAATATAGAGAGTTACGCTGGGAGTGGTAGCTACTAGCAGAGGAAGTAGTGGAGATTATTGCATAGTGACGCCAGCCAGACTACTCTCCTCCACCTTCCTTTTATGATGCGACCCATCTGACGGGACTGAATTGCGAAGTGGTTTTCCACATATTTTTCGCCATTTTTCCTTCGTCCTGAGTTGGGTCAGTACTTCACAACTCTTGTATATTGGTTTTTCATGAGAATGAGTTTTTCCATTTTTTTTCAATTATTATTTTTTTCAATTATTTTATATTAAAAAAACAATTTGACGTAAATATAAGATTAAAATTTTTTGAGATCTATGCTGCATCAACTTTTTTATTGAAGGCAAATTGGACGAAACAAAGAGTAATCGGGGGTCAATAATCTACCCTTCTCTTTTCGCAAATCTTTTAAATCTGTGGATCCTCTAACGAGTTTTGTCAAGGACAAAACCGGCACGATGTTCAAGCTAAGAATGAGTTCGCATTTTCTGGGAACATGATTCACATTTTTCAGGAATTATAAATAATTCTATTAATCTAGCAAAATATACCAAAAATTGTCGTAAATTATTGCTTAAAATTGCTTTCATCCGTCTTAATCATCTTTTCTCTAAAGTCATAACATTAATCTCAAGCCTGCCTTAAGTGTCAGCTTTTTCACACCATCAAGTGGCGCCTGATTGCAAGTGTAAACAAAATTCTACTCATGTGAGAAGATTGGACCTCTCGAGGCTTAACCAGCATCTCTCACTAAACTACAGTGATCCTTTAAATTGATGTCACTTTCTGAATATAAATTTAGAGCTCCAGCAAAATTGACGTAGGACTTCGTCAACATTGACAAAGTTTTCACAATTTTTTTGTTGTTTCATTCAAATTTTGACTGATAACTCCAGGCTGTCTGTACCTGCTTTCCCCATATCGTATAAAATTAGAGCGTAAATTGCCACTTCCACATCGTCTGCTCTGCTGTGTCCATACACGAACACTAGGGTGCCCAGAAAAAATGACCCCCTGCTCCACAAGCGGCAAACGGTTTTTTGGGTTGTTTTAAGCATCTGTGTAAATTTTGAGCGAATTTGGATGAGATTAACCCATTGATACCCGCGCCTAAAGTTGATGAAAAAAATGTTTTTCATACAAAAATGACTTTTTTAAATCGCTAATAACTTTTCAGGATCGAGTTTTACAGCTTTGGTATGTTCTACAAAGTTGTAGAGCATTAAATTTCCAATAAGAATCTCACTTTTGAGAATATTTGGATGGAAGTAGCGCACCGTGCAGACCAAAAGGTAAGAAACTTGCGTTTTCCATACATTTTTTCGATTTTTCCCATACAAACGTCACCTCCGAGTATCAATGGGTAAATTATGACCGATTTTGCTCATATTTGGCCCAGAGTCCTAAAATAGGTCAAGGAACAATATTCAGCTTGTGGAGCGAGGTTTTGAGAAAAAGTCCCATATTCTGGGCACCCTAACGAACACTGATCCTTGGTGTTTTTACTGCATCAATAAATGAGCGAAAAAAATTCGTTTTGCAAAAAGGGCGTTTCTGGTTAACAATTTTTTTTTAAACAATCATCCACATTGTTCTGCTTTTAATTGTTAAGTCTACATTAAGGTGCTACTCACCAGCAGACGACGCTTCCAGCGATACACTTGCACATTTTGAGGTTTTTGTTGTTGCTTTTTTCAGTGAAAACCTTCACAATTTCTTAAAGGCGATAGTTTTCGCTCGGTTTGTTTATAAAAAGGGAGATGTTTGTGCGTTTGAGCTTCAGTTGGTGAAGGGTGGAAAACTGGTTGGTAATGAACGGGGAACGAAAGGGAGCGACTCTACGCGGATGTATGCTGGGTGATGTCAAGGCGTCGACTGAACTGGTGAACGGCGATGAATGGCGATGCGATGCGAAGCTGAATGACCGGAATCGGTGAAGTTCATTCAAGGGGATGATGGTGGTACTTATACTAACGTAAGGGGATGAACTGTTTTGTGTTGGGAATGAAGTTTAATGGTACAATGAGCGAGGGATATGACAGTTTATTTTGAAAAGATGTATCAGTTTTAAACTGTTTTACTAATAAATATGATTTTGATTCGTAAAAATATTCTTATTTCAATTAAAACGTTGAACATTTTGGGAATCAACATGATAATTAATTATAGCTTGTTGATTTTGTTTGAAAATAATTCTGAGATTTAGATGTTTTGTATCGGAATAAGTTTATTTTGTATGTATGTAAGTATGTATGATCCCCATACCCGCAGGCAACTTGGTCCCGAAACACATGTGAGCGCTAGGCGAACAATTCGATCATCTTTTACTCCGTAATCTGTACACCCACGTGCTTAAGTTTTTTTGCACGAATTTTAGTGCTACAAATACCGGCGCATAGATCAAAATGGTTTCCCTCTTCCCTCCCCAAGCGCCGGAAATTTGTAGCGGGTGTAGGGACACTTTGCATAGACGCCCTTGCTCCCATCACGTCACTGAGGGTATGGAGCGACGAGAAATTAATAAGCATGCCCCCCCAGTCGAACCTTCATTAGAGAAGCAGGCAATCCACAACTCACAGCGAACGACCAAGGGAACACCCTACCGCGTATTTAGTGGAAATTGGCGTAGTTAGTCTTGAGTGGAATGAGTGAATGTTAGCGTATAAGTGAAAGTTTTTTTTTGTACTATAACAAGAACGGGCTCACCAAATTATATATCTTCAACACCAGCTTCATCTTCAGTATCAGGAGTGGTCCGATTTGATTAACTTGAGATCCGTCGACAAACTTGAAACAGCCAGATGGTTGATGATAAGAATTTTCGCCGAGTTTGAAAACGTCACCGACGGACCCAATGGTTGTCCGAGGAAACGCACCGGATGAAGATCACCATCCGCCGATGAGTTGCTACCAGGATACGTTGATGTTGAAATCCGGAAAGCAGCTCAATTTTTTGCAACAGGCTCGGAAAATCCAGAAAGATGTGCTCCTGAAGTCACGCTGGAAACCACCGTCAGGACACCTTTTCTGCGACCACCACCTTCTCCACTGGATATCGGCAGAAATTACGGGATTTTTTTGCACTTTTTGAAACGAAATTGAGGGAGGAAAATGACAGCTATTTTTTTTCGATCCGCACACACGCGAGGCTTACTACGATCCCTCTTGTTAAAATCAAATTTGAGGTGTTCTGTATCGGAATAAGTTTATTTTCGCACAAAAATAAAATTTCGCCAAAATTTAGAATATGTGAAAACTTATGATCGGAAAACAACTCTCCTAGTGTATAATAAGACAACATTTTTTTCAATTACATTTCGAAACCAAGATTTTTTTTTGATAAGGTTTACAACCAAACTACTACCCACCAAAAAAAAGAACATAGCAAAAAATCTTTTGAAATTGAAATGCAAAATCGTCATTATCAATGAAAATTTTTGAAACCCTCGATCTTTTTTAAATGTCGCGGGTGAACTTGAACGACAATGATCAACGACGTCCATTTTTTTAAACCTTTTTTTTGTAAAATCGCGATAAATCGTAATCAAATTTGCAAATCATTGTTACACTTTAAAAAATAACCCTCAAGGTTACAAAAAAACACAAAATTTGAAAATGAAAAATTATGTTCTCAATGAAAAAATGGTTAATGCCGATTCGAAAAGTACATAAATTTACCATAAAATGCCATTTCCCAAAAATGTTTACAGTTGAGCAATAAGCAATAGAAAATCTTTTGACGTGCATTAAGAGAAAAAAAAACTCCTCTCTCACGCACGAAAGATCGGTGGGAATAAACTCAAAAAATCATCATCTTGATTATTCGGCGGATCATTTATTTCACTGCTACACTTCCAGGTGTAACGTCACACGTCGAAAAATTACCTGTCACTTTTTGTAAATGGGCAATGTGTGTAAACGAAATGAAAAAAAATAAATTAAGTGATTCTTACAACGAAATTCGCAAAAAATCTTCAATTGCTTGCTTTTATTCGAGAAGTACGGGAGCGATTTTCTTTTGCGTGTTTCGCCTGCTCTCTCTTTCGCGAGTGAAAAATGTTTGCAAGCGAAAATGATTTTTTTTTTCAATCATTATACCCCTGCAAAACTGTAACGATAAATGAAAAAAAATTGAAACTATTTTTGTATTTTTCCGACGTTTTTTTCTTCGAAATAGAGGTGGGCAAAACCGCTCTTTTTTAGGAGCCGCTCATTTTCGTTCGCTCATTAAAAAGAGCCGCTCTTTTGAACGGCTCTTTCGCTCTTTTTCAAAATTTTGATAAAAAGGTTATTTTTAAGAATGGTGTGATTTTTGATGTTATATCACATTGGACCTTTATAAATTATTTGCGTTTAATTTTGCTTAAATTGAACTTATGCTGACATTTTATTTGGAGAAAATATTCTGTGTTCTTGTATTCGGATAATATTTTAATGTACGATCTGTTATATAAAGAAAAGTTTTTTCATTTTGTTTAGAAAAACATTTACTTTTGGAATTTCAAAGAAAAGTAGGAAACTGAAAATGAGTTTTAATCTTTTAAGTGGTGTTAAGCAGCAATGTTATTTTGGGATTAATGTTTAAAAGCAACTATTTTTCAATTTAGAATTGCATTTTCAAAAACAAATTTTATGATGCAATATGTTCGAAATTCAATAATTACACAGTCCAACAAGATTTTGTCTCTGAGACGAGTATATGTGTTCCTAGTAGAATTTTGCCTGCAGAATCCGAATCCGGGTCCAGAATTGCTCCAAATGGTCCCAATTTTGAGATACACCCGTTTGAAATGTTAGTTTAGGCCAAAATTAGCTACTTTGTTGACTATTTTACAAAAGAACTATTGAATAAACAACTAAACCTATACATGTATCTTAAAGTTCACGTTTTTACCTTTCTGAAACACCCCTGGTTTTTTTAATTTGATTGTTTCTACGCATATTTATAGCCATTTGAAAATTATATTTTCATTTGGTTCTCATTCCAGTTTTTCCAACTTGCATGCAAGTCAAATTCTAATTTTAAAATGGCTATAAATATGCGTAGAAACAATCAAATTTAAAAAACCAGGGGTGTTTCAGAAAGGGGAAAACGTGAACTTTAAGATACATGTATCGGTTTAGTTGTTTATTCAAAAGTTCTTTTGTAAAATAGTCGACAAAGTAGCTAATTTTGGCCTAAACTAACATTTCAAATGGGTGTATCTCAAAATTGGGACCATTTGGAGCAATTCGGGACCCGGATTCGGATTCAGCAGGCAAAAATCTACTAGGAACACATATTCTTTTCTCAGAGACAAGAAACATTTGATTTTTTGTTGAACTGTGTTATTTATAACAAGTTTAAAAATCATTCCATCTCGGAACGGTTCTTTCAGAAGACCGGAGTTTAAAAAAGAACCGCGGTTCTTTTTTTTGTGAGCCATGGTTCGTTCGCTCTTTTTAATGAACCGGCTCTTTGAGCGGCTCGCTCTTTTTTTGCCCACCTCTACTTCGAAATTCTGAGTTCACCATTTCAAATTGCAAATTATTGAAGAACACATCTGTTTTCGAATGTAAAAAAATGGAAGAGGTCATACCGCCATTTCGTCATAAGATATAAAAAAAAAACAAAGTTTCACACAAATCGAAGAGGGTTCAGAGAATAACTCACATTTTTATTTGACTTTAAAAATAAAATTCAATGCATTATTGAATTAACTCAAAAATCATTTACATAAATGAAATTAACTAATAATCCATTACTGCACATTATATTTTGGGTTGTGAGTAAATTTTGCCGTGAAGACGAAAATTATTAGTTTTTTTTATTATTTCCTAATACTATTAGAAAGACTGGCCCGTGGCTACCGGCTATCGCCTCATAAGTGAAAGGACCAGGGTTCATTTCCTTACCGGTACTGGGTTTTTGACTGTTATTGAACTTTAAATAAGGCTGGTACAAATTTTATTTAATGTTTTTGTCACCCCATCCCTCCCTTCAAAATTGGCCCAAAGAATCAGGGGGCTAAAAAAAATCCAAAATTTCAATAAAAATTTCTAAAAAATATCCCTCAAGTGCAATCAGCTGAAATCAATGAAAAATGCATTCCCTTGCTTTTAGAATCATTTTAAGCATCTTTGAAAAGTTTCTTTTCGCTAAAATTTATGTTTTAGCAAATTTGAAAACGACTTAACTAGTGTAAAATGCTTTTTTAAACACTTTTTTCATTCAAATGTTTGAGATTGTTATTTACATTTTATATTTAAAAAAAAAAGTTGTAGCATTTTTTGCGAGAATTAAGTCTAAATTGTTCTATTTTTTCTGTTTAAATCCTGAATTCCGAAATCTATATTGTAAATAAAATATGACGGAATGTTAATTTCCCGTATCAATAATTTTACATACACCCAAAGTTAAAGAACGAGGGGATAGTCCTCACGAAAAGAAGCGTGAGGAAAGTGCTATTTTGCGAGAGTATAGTCCTCTCGCGTGTTCATTCGTTCATTGGAACAGTTCATCCTTTTGTGTGGCGTATATGGACAAATGACCGCAACTTAGTCACCGAACCATGGTGGCCCATACGGCAAAGGCACGATTCAATATGCCGAAGGTCCTGGGTTCGAATCTCGATACCGGTACTTTTTTTTGATAGATGAACTTTTTTTGAAGATGAACCCATGAGTAAAGTACTCGCGGTAATTTCGGGATTTATCCTCTCCGTCCGCACACAGTACCATTTTACTACCAAATCGTGCTCTTTATCCTCTCGTATGCCGATGCCCAGTTCTGGGTGTAGATTGCATTAGTGTGCCCAACAAAAAATGATTCAGGGTAAATCAGTCATTTTTTCAACTTATTCAAAAATTAATGACGAAAATTCTTTAAAAGTTCTGCTATGGAAAATGAAACAAATGTTTTAGAAGTTGGTCGTTTATTTCAGCATAAAGATGATGCAATTAAATGCATTGTTGCAACTATGTACATATTTTCAAAAAAATTGTTTTCGCATAAAAAGCATCACTTGTAAGCAAGTTCACATTCAATTTCAGGGGAAACCAAGTTCTCCTCCGATCATCGCACATCCACCTGCACACGGTCTTCAGTGATTTTGCACATGTATGAGCGATTTCGTGTACTAACAATCGCCTCTTTACCGGCACTCTATCGCGACACTGTAAACCAACAAAATGCTCTCTGCTTAGTCTGGTACACTTGTAGTTTACTCCACACAACCACCACATCGTCACAAAACTGATAACGCGACGAAACAAATTCTTCGGGCCAGCGTCGCCGCCGCGAGAATTCCGAAGTTCGAGCTCGCGTATAAATTACGACCGCCGGTGCTCTCCATCACTCAATTCACATCCAGCATCGGTAGCTTGAGCAAGCTAATCGCAGGTCTTTAAAACTTCAAGTTTGTTATTTTTTTGGGGAAGTTAAAGTTTGGAGAAGTTTGCCGAATCGTCAACATGGTCGCAACGGTAAGATCCGAGCGTGGACTTGGGGAATTTGATCGCTTTAATGACTTTCTCTCTTTTTATTGCAGCAAAATTTGCACGTTCCGGAGAAGTTGGAGAAAGTCGAGTGTCAACCGTTGCATCAGCTGAACATTCCGTACGAGAAGGCAACCTTCGGCATGGGATGCTTCTGGGGCTGTGACTCGCTGTTTGGCGCTACCAAGGGAGTTCTGCGAACGCGTGTTGGCTACGCCGGCGGAACTTCCGACTCGCCGGTGTACAGGAACATGGGCGATCACACCGAGGTGATCGAGATCCATTACGATCCGAACCAGATTAGCTTTTCGGATCTGCTGGACCTGTTCTGGAACAACCACGAGTACGGTCTGACCAAGCGCATCAAGCGCCAGTACATGTCGCTGATCCTGTGCCACAACGAGGAACAACGGCGCATTTCCGAGCAGAGCCGTGCCGAGGAGCAGATCAAGCGGGCACCGGAGCTGATCATCACCGAAATTGCCACCGCCGGCACGTTCTACCCCGCTGAAGAGTGAGTATCAAACATTTTTGCTTCCGCAATATAAATACCATCCAAGAGTGCGATGATCGCAGGCGGCGTCGACCTTGCGCGCGCCGCTGCTTAGCCAACGGTTCACGATCAAGGCTGGACGCGCGCTAGACGTTGCTACGCAACCAAGCGCGCTCTCACTCTCTCGCAATGCTTATTCGCAGAGAGCGTTTGACGGAGAATGACCAACACGCTTAAAATTTCGCAAGGAACTTAACTAATTTAATTGCTTTTAACTTATTTTACAGCTACCACCAAAAGTACCGTCTGCAAAGCCACCGCCAGCTGGCCAAAGCCATCGGGTTGACCCCCGAGCTGCTGCAGAGTTCCCACGTAGCGGCCCGCCTCAACGGTTACCTCATCGGAGTTGGGGGGGTCGAGCAGTTTGACAAGGACGCCGATCGGTTGGGGCTGAGCGCCGAGCTGAGCCAGTACGTGCGAGATTACGTGCGCGATAACGAGGGCGGTGGCATCTTCTGCTGAAGATCGAAGTCGTGATAAGGAAAAGGGAGAGACAGTGAGAGAGAGAGAAGCTTTTGTTTTACAAACTTTTAATATGCGCTAGACTGCTAGAATTGCGGTAATGTTTTTATAAAATGTTATCAGATTCAATTACCTAGATTTAAGGTAGCTTAGGTTCGCACAAATTAGTATAGTGGTTTGCTAAATTAGGGATAACAAAATGTATTAATTGTTAATTCATGTGATCAAAAATGGACGAAATACACATGCCTGCTTTTTATAATGAATGATATTATTTCTTCTTATTTATGATGACTGTTTGAATACATCCTTGATCTCATTATTTTCATTCAATTTCCTGTACATTTTAAAATCAGTTTTAAAATTTCGAAGGTTAAAAGTACTGCTTGTATTTGGTCGATGTTTTCCTAAGAACTATTTTTGGACTTTGAATATACAATCGCCCATGTAATCAATAAAAAACCTTGTTTCAGTTGATTCTTTCTTCTTTGGTTAAATTGTATTTTCCAAGTTGTTTTTAGTAGTACTTTACAATTTCACCACTTTGCTTGAAGGGTCAAAAATCGAAATACTTGAAAATTTTAATGGAAATAGAAATTCAATCAACTGAAACCCATTTGAAATGCATTTTCTCGCGTTTATAATCCTATTTAACATGTTTGAACTCCTTTTAAAATATGTATAACTTTTATGAAATACCACTACTGCCCGCAAAAAGGTTTTTTTTCGTGAAAAAAAATCACTCAATTCATAGATGTTTTGAAAACTAATGATTGCAAAACAACTGGTGTAAAATGCATTTTAAAACACTTTTTTTCATCTAAATGTTGAAACCTTGGCGTAATTTCAATTTTTATGTTTCAAATTTCAATTTAAAAATCATTCCCCTGTGTTTAGAATTTTTTTAGCATGTTTGGGTTTGTTCAAAAATCTTTTGAATTATTGGAAATAATGCAATTTACAGTACTGTAAAAAGTTTTTTTTTCGCTATACATTTTTTGAAAACTAATGTTTGCAAAACAACTGAACTAGTGTAAAATGCGTTTAAAAACACATTTTTCATTCAAATGTTGAGACTTTAGCTTGCTATTTCAACTTTTATATTTTACTTAAATATTTCATCACCGCCATCTTGGATTTTAACAAGCTCGACAATCAACAATAATAAATCATATTTATATTGTGTAAAATTGATTTGATTATCCGAATTGATTTTTTTTCGGCCAGCTCAATCCTTCTTTTTCTAATTTATCTTGAAAAAAAAATTGAATTTGAATTTTTAATAGAAAAATCTAAGCAATAAATTGTGTACTGATTTTTGCTATTTTCCAACCACTTAGGCTTTGTTTTTTCAAGTTTATGTATTTTATAAGCCGAATTATTTTGTTTCATTTATTTATTTACTTATTAATCTATTGTGCTTTTATTTGCTCCAAATATTCGTTCAAGCTTATATTTAAAGTTAAACAATGTAAATAGGCCAATACCGATGCGTAAACAAAGATTCTATCCTGTTCGTTTCTAATGTAAACGTGAATTGACGTGAGCAAGACAGACTCTTTCTTTTAAAGTTAATTCTTCCTCCCAAAAAATCAGGGAGCAAATTACATGTTTTTTTTTTAATATTGTTATTTTGATTGAACAAACAACAAAAAAAAAATTTTTTAATGATAAAAAATACATGTAGTTACGTTTATGTTTACATTTATTATCAAACTTTGAAGCATTGACTTTGAACACTGTTTAATTAATATTAAAATACGGCTTTGAAAATATGCTTTGCAAAAAAAAGTTTGAAACCGTAAAAAAAACTTCAAGCAGATGAAAAATTATGTATCTTGAAGCAAACGCAATGAAATGCATTTTTCATTAAAATAAACAAATTAATGAACAAAAATCAATATATTTTTAAGCAAATTGAACCAAAAGCTAATAACGAAAAATTATCTCTGAGGATAATTCAATTCAATTCGGTTATATTCCTGAGTTTCGAATTTTTTTGTCAGCTGTTAGTAAAATCATAATTCATTTTGGAGGAATTATTGTTGTTCATTGCGGCATAACCATTTATAAGAAAAACTTACTAAAATTGTTCTGATGATAAAGTGTGAATAAAGTGAAATGTCCCAAGAACTTAAATTTTAATATTTCATATTTCAATAATTTTGCTGCACTTTTACAGTTATGTATTTAAACCATAAATAATATTTAATATTTGAATAAGTTTTTTTTGCACAATTTTATCTGAATGTTTGCATGAACATTTTAAATTTTATAACTCAATTTTGGATTTATTACAGTGGAAATGGCCATCACGACCTGCAAGCAACACAAGTTAGATTTTTTCCTCAAAAAACGGATTTTCATTGTTTTCGAGTTTACAGCGTTAAAAGGAGGTATAGAAAATATTTCTAAACATTATAGGCAGTTCGTGAATTTGCCGAAAACTAATACAGTCCAGACTCGATTATCCGAAGTTTCGATTATCCGAAGTTCGATTATCCGAAGGTTTGAATAATCGAATCACGACAATTTTTTTTCGTTATATTTTATTTTCTCATTTTTAACCTCAAATTTGAGTTCTGCGACCTCATTTTAGTCAGATTTGAATAGTTGACTGCCTATTAAATAACAAAATTATTTTTTTCAATATTTGATCACCGCCATTCTGGCCGCCATGTTGGATTTAAAAATTCTAAATTACTTTAGCGTAGTTTAAGGGTCACATTTAAGCTCTACAATCAAAAATAAGACGTCGAATTTTTTTTTCGTGATTCGATTATCCGAAGTTTCAATTAACTGAAGTGAAAATTTGCCGAGGCCTTCAGATAATCGAGTCTGCACTGTAGTTGAACTTTATTTGAGTCTATAAATTGCGCTTTAAAACTAAAGCAAACAAAATCCTGAAATATTTTTCAAAAACTTTCTTAGAAGGCTCAAAGCTGTGGTAGCCAATCTTGTAATGTAATCAATGCCTTTGGCGAACCATAAGTAATTTACAAACAGTTTTAGAGCGCAAAGTAAACAATAGTGCGAATCACTTAAATCAATCAAAAACAATAAATTCGCAAAGTTTCACCATGACTTTACGAAAAATCGCTTCCTCCAGGTTATCAGGCGCCCGTCGTCGCGAACCTTTACGTAAGTGGGTCATTTTGCCTGTGTTGGTGGATTTGTGCACGGTCCTGCGTCCGCACCACCTTATCGGTGAGCACGCGCTCGTGTTCCCGTCATTACGGTGGTATTGTTGAAATAAATTTCAATTTGATACGCCGAATGAGTTGTGCAACCGCCGCAGAAATCATGCAACGACCGCGTGATATTAGATCCTTTACACGGCAAAAAATTGGTGACTTGGTTTAAGCCGTTTAAGCGCATATCGCAACTATAGCTAAGCAACAAGTGCACGTTGACAACAGGACAATATCGCCCTGTACCTACTTGGATTGGTTTGCAATTGCGCGCGCGACTCTCCCGCTTTTTCAGGAACTCGCGTGAGCCAACGCCAACTGAGAGCGAAGCACGAGGAACTTACAGGTTGCTGATGGTACAAGCAACACGAGACGATGATGAATGGCTTGCGGCGCGATCGTCGCCGGGGATGGATTTCATTCAAATCGGATTTTTGAACCCTTTTTGGACGGCATCTGGTGGGCGGATTTGGGTGAAAGTGGGCTTTTTGGATTGCTTGGATATTGAAGTTTGAGATTTTGAAGTATTTTGGGGGTCTTGTCTAGGGATCACTCATAGTTGATCCAATACAAAAATTTTAAACGTCACTTGAAAATATGAGCTCAAGACAACCAAAATGCAAAATTTCAGCTAAAAATGTTCATATTAAGACCCCAAAAAAGCGCTTCAAAGTTCAGATTAAATGACTTCAGTTCGAGGGCTATCACCAGCCCAGATGACGCGCACTTGTCCGTCAGCTGAGCGCGATTTGTTTTGGTTTGCTCGCGAGAAATTTAGCTCTCGTCACTTCCCGCTCTCTTTCTCGCGCGAAGAACGCTCGGCCGAAGATTCGCAAGCTTTGCGAATTTCGGTGGAAGTTTTGGCACCTGTTGTCATGGAAATTTTGTAATAAGTGGAAACATTTTCATGAACTTAATTTAAAATGATTTCTTAACACATTTTTTACCCTTTGGACATTTTCAGAAGAAAATTTTAAATTGTCAAAATTGAAAAGTTTAAACAAATTTTACACCATTTTGTAGATCTTTCCGAGTTGAACCTAATACTTAAGTTTGAGCAAAAAATCTCGAAATTTTCCCTCTCAAAAACACCTTCAAAAATCATTTTAAATGACTTGAAGATACTCGCTTCTAATGTTTTGATTACTCTCTTAGCTTAGGCGCTTCGTCAACAAGAGCAACTCTAGCGCGCTCTCGCACACTTCCGAACCACTCGCACGTGGTCTTGATCGGTTGATCTGTGTTGGTGGTTAGTCAGTTTGGTTAGGTGTTAGTGATAACGCTTTCTTTTGGTATTGAGATCAACTAATTTTCGTTTTTTTGAAACTTGATCGTTTCGAATGATCTTTTCGAACTTTTCTCGAATGTTATGTAAAATATTAATTTTTAGCAATTATTCATTCATAAAGCTTTAATCAATCGTTTCGTTCAACTACCACCAGCTCAACATCAAACTAACTTTCACCAATACCATTAAGTGCACGCACACTCGCTTAGCCGGCGATTGCGGGGCTAAAGTGACAGGTTCCGATCTATTCATAAACCAAGTTTAAACACTTCTTTTGTTTTGATTGGGCCTGATAAGTGCGTGAATTTCTTTTGTTTCATTGACACCAAGGATTAGACTCCATCGACCATGGTAAACAAAAGACGATCGCCGTTTTCGGCCATTTTTCATTAAGGTGATATCGACCCTTTTAGGCTGCCCCCCTTCATCACGTTGACGTTCCGTTCGAGAAGGCCACCTTCGGTATGGGATGCTACTGGGGCACGGATTCGTTGTTTGGGGCCACGTTTGGGGTTTTGAGGACAAGGGTTGGCTACTCCGGTGGAACGACCGGTGCTCCGAAGGGGAAGGATATGTAGGTTATGTTCGAATTTTAGAGAGAATCGTCATTATCGGTTTGTTTTTTAGTGGTGACAACGTTGAGGTGATCGAAATTCACTACGATCCGACCAAGATCACGTACTCTCAGCTGCTGGAAATGTTCTGGGAGAACCACGAGTATCGGGCGTCGGCCAGGCTTAAGCGCGAGTACATGACCATGATCCAGTATCACAGCGAGGATCAACGGAAGTTGGCTGAAGCCAGTAAAGCCGCTCAACAAGCCAAGGAGCATGAAGAAGTGGTCGCAACCGAGATCGTCCCAGCTAGTCCGCTTTACCCAGCGGCAGAGTAAGTAACCGAATCAATCCAATTCAGCGCGGCTCACCTATCAAAAAACTTCGTTTCAGCCACAACCAAAAGTATCGGCTGCAGGGTCACGTCGATCTGGCCAAGGGTCTCGGGCTGACCTCGGAGCTGCTGCAAAGCTCGCACGTCGCGGCCCGCTTGAACGGTTATCTGGTCGGGGCGGGAGGGCTGGAGCAGTTCGAAGCCGAAGCCGACCAGCTGGGCCTGTCGGACGCGCAAAAGCAGTACGTCCGGAATTATCTAATCGAAAACGACGGTGCTGGTATTGCCTGTTGAGGCAAGTGAGAGAGATTCATAATAAACAAACATCGTCATTTTTTGGCCGTCACGCCCAATCATGCGTGAATCGTTGATATTGTGAACCTGCCTTGGTGGCACGCGCCACTATGCCGGACGGCGTGATTAGTATGCAGTGTATGCAAATTACAATCACGGTGACGTGTTGTAGAGTAAAGCATCGTTCAAGTGCACAGCACTTGATGCCGACGATCTCGGGCCATTCAGGAGTACTTGAGCTGATAACGAGATGGGAAGTGTTCCGTGGGAATTTCATTCAAAGTTGATTTAGAAAGCCTAAAAAGGATAGATATCGTGATCCGATTTGTGTCAAAAATGATTTATTTGATTACAAATGTTGACGAAGTCCAAGTCAAATTTAATTTTATCCAAATTTTTATATCCAGCTTGACCTTAGTTACAGTCCTTGAATTAAGTCCTAAAATGAAGCTTAAATTTGTGATATTATTGTTCACAACGATAAAGCTTATTTTTCTGAGAACAATAACCCTTTGTACGACCGCAAAAGATTTGAAATGGATTTTTAAATCAATTTTGAAAAAATAACTTCACGGCCCTTCTAAACAGAAAAGGTTCTACTTGACAGCTCGTTCCAAGGGGACCATAGTTGATCCATCGAAAAAAATGTTGTCTTGTAATATTTTTTTTTTTTGCATTAAAATGAAAGTGTTCAGAAATGATTCTCAATCGGGTTTTTATAACATCGAAATCATAACAAAAATTTGGACCTAATCTAGCTAGAGCGAAACACTCACTGATTGGGTCCAATTGAGCACAATTGCGTCTGTTTGGGACTAACTGCGCAGTTGTAGAAGGCAGGTCATTTCTAAACATTTCAAAGATCGGTGTCAATAACCGCCGCCGAGGAGTGGATCTCCCAAAATGTTTGTGTATCAAAGCTAGACAAAGCGGGGTTGTTGGGTTATTTTGAGCGTGTTTTATTTTGGCAATGATTAGGTCCAAAATAGTGGTTGAATTTGATTGTTTATGTTTGTGCGTGCGTTGCCATATTTATTTTGATTTTTTGGGGTTTTACACATGTACGGTTTTCTAGTACCACTAATACTAAAGCAAAGAAACCATGTGCGCTTGAAGGTGTACGAGTTTGTTGATCAAGTACTCATACTGATGCATGGCATCTGAAATTGGGAGGGGGTAATTGCATTCAATATTGCATGCAAGGTTTTGTTTCTTTTGGTATGTTGCATTAAAAATCTAACTTTATTTAAAATAGTTTTCAACAGTGGAGAATGATAGTATCAATATTTAGGCTCACAATACTTTTGACAAGTTTGCATAAAGGTACCCGAGCAGACGGTAATAACAAAATTCATGCCATTTCAATAACAAATATTGTTAAAATAACAGAAATTGTTATGGAATCTTCCTGAAAAATCAATTTTTGCATAAGGGTTTATGTTATCATAACAAAATTTGTTATTGGTCTGATATTGGTTGAAAGCCAAAACAACTTTGGATTTTTTTTGTTATGGCAGATTACCTCCAACTGTTATTGGGATGATCGGATTAGTTGTTAAAATAATTAAGAATAATAACAAAGATTTGTTCGAAGAATAACCAAAAGTGTTATAAGTCTGTTATTATAATAACAATCCAATAAAAAAAAATCAAAACGACGAATAACAAATCTTGTTATAAATATCATAAAATGTTATTGGCCTAGTTTTTTCAAACATCAAGAAAAAAAAATATTCTCAAGATATTTCCGTCTGCTCGGGTTATGGGATATTTTTTTGGGTTTGTTTACAATAGGTCCTCTCCCGGGCAGACGGTAATAACAAAATTCATGCCATTTCATCCAATAACAAAAAAATCATAACGATGAATAACAAATCTTGTTATAAATAACATAAAATGTTATTGGACTAGTATTTTCAAATATAAAAAAATGTTATTCCCAAGTTATTTCCGTCTGCTCGGGATGTCAACTGTATGACATAAATTAATTTATTTATTTATTTTAGGTCAGTATGTAGTTATGTTACACTTAAAAAGAAGTTAACAGTCTCATCCAATTTCCCCCTCCCACCAGTTGGCCGGATGTTATTTATTGTGCTCGAACTTTGTCCTGCTGAGCCGCAGAATAAAGTCCAGCAGGTACATCTGAATCTTGATCTCCTTCGGATTGTCCGTGACGTAAAACCCAGGCACGCCCGCCTTTTCCAGCGTGGACTGCTGATCCTTGACCTTCTGATCAAGGTGAAGCACCAGCTTCATGTCAGTTTCCTTCAGATTTTTCGAGTGCTTGATCTTCATCAACGCTATGATGTGTTCCAGCTCTTCTGGATCTTGGATTTTCGATTCCCATTGCTTAACTTCAACTAAAATTAGAGTGGATATTAATCTGAATTTAATGTAAATCAAAATAACTCACGTTGATGATCGTTCTCGACCTTCTCGCGAACCTGCATCAGATGCTTCTCGGTGACATGCTGGATCTCCATCAAACCCTTAACAATCTCGAAAATTGTGTCATTCAGCAAAGAATTTGCTAATCCAGCTAGTAATTCGTATGAAATTCGAACCTGGTATTGTCTTAAACGATATCAAAATTATCACAAATTCAAACCAAACATATCTTAAACTTACTCCGGCACCGACGAGTGCATCTTCTTCAAATGTTCCAGCAAAAAGTACAGCTTCCGCTGCAGAAACTCCTGGCTCTGGTACGACGGATCGTCCGAGAAGCTTTCCTGCGAGGTGGCGTCGATGTTGCTGGTCGCTTCCTGGGAGTCCTGCGATTGCGCCTCCTCGGTTTCGGCATCGGTGGTGGCCGATTCGGGCGCCTCCGGCAGGGTTTCCGCCGATTCGGACTCCATAGCTGGGCTGTGTTGTGTTATTGCAGGTAATGCGGAGGTCGTGTTTGGTTTGTTGGTAAACAAAATTTGACGTTTGCTGAAGATGATTTTGGTGGTGAGTTTCTTTCAAATGTGGTGAATAAATATAAATGGCGTGTAGAAAATTCCAGCAAGAATAACAAAATAAAAATAAAACACATGAATTTCGTTATTTTATGTAAAAATAATAATAACTGTAAACATTATTCAGAGGAATTGTATTGTAAAATAACTTACTTACATGAGTATAACTATAGTTTTACTCATGTAATTAAGTTAAAAAAGTATTCCTGAAAACACGTTAAAAAGACAGTCCTCACAGAACCTCAATTGTTTAAAGTTCTTCAAATGGTTTCAGATAATCGAATCATGGATTTTTTTTATACATTAAAGTTTTGCTGCCCCTCATTACTTCAATTTAATTGGTTGCTGCCTGTTACACTAAAAATTAAAGAAATCCGTCGCCATATTGCCCGCCATCTTGTTTTAAGATTATCAAACCGATTTGAAACATTCTTAAAGTCATATTTGAACTAAGTGGCCCAGAAATAGTTTATTATAAAACAATCGTGATTCGATTACATATGATGTGAGCTTTTGACGAGACATTCAGATAATTGAGTAGGGACATTTTAATTATTTTTCCTAAATATCAAACAAATCTGAAAAAATATATACAACACAAAAATAAATCAGAGACACTTTTTTGAAATGTCAACTCTTTTAAGTTGAAAGGGTTAAATATGATCCAAGTCAAAATTCCTCTTAATTTCCATATGTTCCTTGCAGTTTGAAATTATCCGGTCATCATTTAATTATTTCCCAAAATTTCAATTAATATTGGTTTTCATACATTTTAAAGCAATGAAATTGACATCAAAATTAATTTCTGTTATGCTCTAAACAAATTTAACAAACAAAGTCAAAATTTACTAAAGACAGAGAAATATTGATTAATTTTGATATTTGATTTCCATATCAAGGACGCAATACTGTTTCAAGTCCCCTTGTGATGTAAATTGAAGTGCAAATTTGTAACTTATGAGTCATTTCCGTTTTGTTTGACGCACGTCTATTCTGGGTTGATAATCGTTTTTTTTAGAGTTTTTAAGTGGCTTGAATCGCCAATTACTTTTTTAAAATATTTGGCATAAATTAATGTATTTTTTGAAAATTCATGCTTAAAACAATAACAAAATTGCAAGAGTTAAAGATTTTAACTTCTTTATATTGACACTTTTTGTTGCTTTCTGTTACTGCAAGAAGCATAACAAATGTAGCATCACAGCAGGTACCACTTGGCTTTGTCAACGGTCGTTTTATTATTTGGCAAGAATTCAATAGATTGCGTTTTTCTACCTAGAAGCTTTCGGTACGATTTTCGCATATTTGGCTCAAGTATAAATGTAAATTATTTGCTTTGATGGCATTTATTTCAGTGCAGACAAGTTTTGACAAAATGAGATCACATGATCAGTTTTTATTTAAAAATATTGATTTTCTATACCGAAATATATACCGAAAGCATAAACTTAACATATCTAAGTTTATGCTTTCGGTATATTTGTTTGATGTTTGAAAACTATATGTTTTGAGATTTTTAAATTTAAAATGTAAAAATAATGATGACTTTTAAGTTGCTGAATAAAATAATCATTTCTAATATGAAATTACAACTTTTGTCGCCAAGCCATTACTCATCATGGGACATTCTTGTCACCAAGCAATCGAATCGATCAAGATCTATGTTGGGCCTACCCCGCACCACCAGCATATGTCGATCATTATGCTTGTTCCTCGTCCTTCTTCTTGCGGTCTCCCTTTCCCATGCATTGCCTTCGCAGGGGTAGAAGGGACTTCTCAAGAATGCGAACCTACCTGCTGGACAAAGCTGTGTTTGCTCTTTTTTCCCCAGAAGGGTACGAGGATATTCTGGTACCAATCAGTCAGTCAGTCTAACGGCGAATAGCAGCGGTAGTGGTTCACTACAAGTAAAACTTTGCATTTTCTATACCAAAAAGTTTTGATAAAGTCCTTTGCAATGGAAGTTGGTGATGTAGTTGAGTGGCTTAGTGCAATTCTGGTAACACTGGTAATTCGGATATCCTGGAGTTTGAGACAAACGATGGCAACGCTTGAGGAACAGAACACCAGCAATTCACGGTACTACTCGGCACGGAATGATCTGGACGTCACGCATCAAGAAAATGACGCCCCAAACATGGAAAGTGTCAGCAAAACACCACAACTGGCAAAATCGTCTACCGAAGTCGAAAAGTCGGTAGTGACTTCAACGCCCCTCGGAAAGGGTGTCCTGGCGGAGCAAATGGTGTCACCCAACCTCTCCGACATCATCGAAAGTCCGCGCGACTTTGCCCACAAGGAGCCCACCCCCGAGGGACTCCGGTACGAGCGGAATCTGGTGGACCAGTTCTGCATGATGCGAATGCCGACCGAAGCGGACGGTGAAATCATCCGGACGACGTTTGCCCGGGGCAAAATCTCGCCGGAAACGGAAATCAAGTACAGAAAGTTTCTTGCGGCGCCTGTGGCGCGGCCAAGACTTCCCCAGCGGAAGCATCTTAGATTGTAAGCGAGTTGTTAGTGGCAATTTGAGTGTTTGTGTAAAATCGTACATCTTCCATTTAAATATAGATTAAATAGTGCAATTACGAATAAATTCAAATATCTTTAGTAAAAATTCACAGTGTAGTCTTTGTTATGATTCCGAACTCACCACAAACCTAGGGGTAGTGAATTCACGTAAATATCGCTCTGTTCATTTGGTTCGTTTTCTCTTCACGAGAGTGGAATACAACACTCGCTCACGCGTATGAGGAACACAAGTTGTGAAATTCAACTTTATTCGTCTTGCTTGGTTCGTACTGCTGCAGTTGGTGGATGTTTTGTGAAAACTTTTATTTTCATGAATTATTTTTTATTAATGTTTCTTAATAGCTTATTGTGTTTTTATTAAATCAAACGATAAATTGAAAAAAAAAAGTAGAAACTCAATCTTAAAAGCTGTTTATGCTTGTTTCTGTTAAGCTTTGAACATGTTTAAATAAGTTTGTTGGTATCAAAATATATAAACGTACTCCATGTACTGGTTTGAAAAATCATAAATTAAAAAAAAAAATTGAAAGGAATTTTCCCATACTAGGTAATGTTGTGGAACTAGGTGAAAGTTTTTTTTGATTTTGATTTGATTAAACTCGGCTCAACGTCAGTATTTGTTTAAAAGAGAAATCAAAACTTTCTTTTGATTTGTTTTTAAGCGCAATTTTGTTTCAGGAAATTTCGTAAATCTTTTAATCTCTCGTAAATTCTCTCTTTTTCATGATTTATAAACAGCACATTTACCAGCAAGAAAAAAACCGGGCTTGTGCTTGAACAGCCTTTTACTTTGTAGATGTAAACAAAGTGGGATCATTCGAAAATCACTTTACGCAGATGTGTTGAGCTATAATTTTGTTTCATTTTGTCTCATTGCTTTTATATATAAAAATCGATTCCAACTTGAATTTAGCAAACATTTTTTTTTTAAATTTTCTAAGGTCTGTTTAATTATTGTTTTCAAGTTTTATTCGAATAAAAAAAGCTGTTTGAAAAACCCGATCTCATATCACCAGAGGTGAAATAGAGCCTTTCTTACAAAATGATGAAACTCCGAAAAATATATTGGTGCAATTAATTAGAAGATTAATTAGATTAGAAATTAATAAGAGTTAGAATTTGACCTAAAGCTTCGAATCTTTTTAGACTAAACCTCGAATGCCATTTTTTTAAATTTCGCAAGATAATTATATTTAACAAGCCTTATCCGACAAACTTCGTTCTGCCTTTTTTCGTTTGTTGACGTTTTTAACTTTTTTGGTTATTCAGCCTCCTGTGATCAAAATTTGTTTTTACGTAACTTTTCCCATACAATCTGCAGATGCTCCGGAATCGGTCCCAGAGTGGCCATAGTGGCATTTTTTCAGCATATAAACCTTCCTTGGACTTTTACGAACCCAACGTAACAAAAAGCAACTTGATCTGACCCTCCGTATGGAACTGATTCGCGTTCGAACAAAACCGTCGAAATTTTTTATATTTATAGATTAAGAAAAACTTATTGGATTGACATTATAAGAAAAAAAAAATAAAAATAAAGGGTACTCAGTCTTTAATGTTAATCTATGATTAAATTGAAAAAAATGTATCGATATTGCACTTGGTCGATCTATTATGAGAAGCCAGAAAGCACACTTTCACGCGCAAGCATAAATGTGCTGGCGTTTATGCTTCGACTTGACGACTTGTCGATCTTTCCAGCGAGAACGAGCCGGGACTTCGAATTTGATGTTCAGTATATGATTTTGTATAAAACCAAAAATTTAATAGGAAAAAATAGGGTAAAAATAAGACGAAAAACGCTAATATGGCTATATCTCTGGAAATACATTTTGGAAAAGCTTCAAATTTTGGGCCCAAGCAGTTTATGGCGCATATTTTCGAATGGCTTTTTGTTTGAAACTGAATTCTTTTAATTTGATAGTGTTATCTGTAAATTAGTCCAAAAAATACCTCTAAAAATAGCTTTGACCACATTTGCTGGTCGAAAATTGTGAATCGTAAAAATAAAATGTTCGTCTCCGACCCCACGGCTACAGATCTGAAATATAAAAATTGTGGGTTTTACGAGCGGTTTTCCAATGATGGAAGACACATTTTTTTAAGAGCGGATACAGACATCGCTCATGTATTTAGAAAAAGAGCTCGAATCAGACTTGGAGTTTCGGGTTTCGGGCCAAAATTCAATCGAAAGAGCGCATCTAAACCTTCAATTATGTTATAGGATTTTTTCCTGGGACGAATTCTCGCCGTGCACGATTTTTTTAAGATTTCGGAGAAAAGCGTTTTTCCAAAAGCAAACCTTAAACCTTTCTTTTGTAACAAAGGCAAAAAGGAAAAAAAAAAAATACTAACATTGAAGAAATGACACAAAAGATTTTCAGTTCAAAGATCTAAAAGCACTCACTCATCGTCGAACGAATCTGCCGACGGATGCGCGCTACCATTCGTGAGCGAACACGACTCGCTAGTTGCTAGCGACTTGGCTGACAGATAAGCGGAATAGACGGCGCGATTGCATTGGAGAGCGAATTAAAAGAGAGAGAGAGAGAGAGAGTGAGAAAAGGGCACAAGAAATTGAGGAATAAGGGAGAGTGAGTGAGAAAGCAAGTATTAGGAGAGGAAATCATGTGTTCGTACAGGATTCTCTCTGCCTACTCGAATCAACCTCATGTTGATTCGGGTCATTCTGGTTGATAAATTTGAAGCAGTAAGATGTGCAAAAGTTCTGGGTTTGAAGAGGTTTGCTGTTTTAGGCTTGGGGACAGGACATTGGCCAATTGCTTCACTCAGCGATACAAATACTTTGTGAATTCAGAGAAGAGAGAATCTAACAAAATACCAGCGCGGCGCTCACTACCATAGTTTTCCGTAAATCAAATGCGTCTTTAATGTTGTGTTATCAACAAAATTGTAGAATATTTGTGATAAAATCGATTTTAAGCAATCATAAAATGATCAAAACAAAGCTGATCGCTGACTGTTATGATTCAGCTGTGAGCGACACAGCGCAATCAGCCCTAGAATCAGCCCCTTCTGAACCATTCGCTGCACTAGCTAATTCGAGAGAAAAAGGGAGAGCAAAAGAGATTATTCCGTAGCGATTGGTGTGGAAGTGACAAACGATAGGAAACGTTCAGGGCAGTTTTACGTCGCTTCCGATTTGTGCTCGCGAGTGGATGAGTCTTTTTGAAGCAACACTTAAAATGACAAAATAAGCTGATAAAAAATGAATTAGGCCATAACTAATATTAATTTGAATTGGCGATTTAATAAAAAAAAAACATAAAATAATGCATTCTGATTAAACTTTTGCATAAAAATAGAACACATTTTTGTACGGACGACTTGATAAACAAACAGTATTTTAGAATAAATATAAAAAATTTCAAGAATTCCAAGATATTTTGAAAAAACTAATTGTTTTCACATGAAACGCAACAAGTTGCCACAGAACAAAACTAAGTAAATGACCATGCGTCTCCACAAAAAAAGTAAGTTGAAATTTAGTTTTGATGGAGACGTGTGGTTATTTTAGTGTTGTGTTGTGTTGTTGAAAAGACCAACATTTCGATGCCCATGTGCTCTTTTGTTCTATCTATATAGGAATTTCAGCAAGTTTAGTACAAAAGATCACACCGGCAACGATTTTTTGAATGTTGTGTTTTGGAAACGTTTGGTATTTTTAAATTTAATTATTTTAGCCAACTTAACACAAAATTAAACAATAAATCGAAAAACACTATCATCCTCAAAAAACCATTCCAAACATTGTGTCCCTGCATCGCGTATCTCTTTCTCCCCGAAGGTTCATCCATTCCACTCACGAGTCGTTCTGAACGTCGCGACCCAACCTCGCACCGTTCTGCGGGCCAGTCAGTCGCGTTTAAGCACCGATTGTGGTGGTGCAAGTTGGTGCTCCTCCTCCTCGCAGTCCCTTTCGGTTGAGTTCAGTGATAGTGCCTACTGAGATTCACAAAGGTTACTCAGACTGCGTTAGTGATTGTGGTGGCCGGTTCTGGAGTGTCGTCGGGACACAATGTACACCGTATCGAAAGGTCCCAGCAAGCTGGTCGCGAAAACAAGGAGAGGTACGTCCAGGGACTGTACTGAACTGCACTGCTCTACGGTCAAATCATATGACGAGCACGGGCCAAATGTTGTGCAATCGATTTTTATTTTGGATGATTTTTGGTCCTGATTGTGAAGCTGCTACTGCTGCTGTTTTTTGGCAACTCAGTGATTGATTCTTCGAACTTTGTGTTTCGTCCTTAGGTATTCCGCAAAACTATGAAAAGTTTGAACTGATGCGGGACTTGGGCAAGAAGAACGGTGGCGGTGACTGTGATATTAGCAATGAGTTTAGGTGAGTAGTACTAGCTGCGTAGCGGTAGAGCAGTTTACATAACATAAGTGAACCTAACCTCAACACGTGCAGTGTTTAGGGTGAAAGGAGGGGGGAGACAAGTGGGGTGGAATGCAGGTCAAACACAGTGCGCTCTAAAGGATTTCCCAAGGAGTCGAGTCTCGTGTGTAAGGACGTTGAATGGCAAAGGTCCTGTCCGTCAGATACGCACTAACCAGTAGGCGGTGACACTTTGTTTGGGGTTCGGCTTGTGTTAGTGTTATGTAACATGACTTGCTTTGGTTTTATGGGAGAACGAGTCGGAGATGAACCGCTGCCAATCGAGACTCTTGCTGGCGGCTGGGTTCAACAGTCTGACAGTCGCCGGTATGTTTCGTAATCGGCGCGCGGAGGAGAAGAAGGTGTTCATTCGAGCATGCTTCCCGGTTCCTCGGTCGGGCGACATTGAACTGACAAACTGAGAGGAAAGCGAGGGAAGTGGAATTGGTGTAAGAAATAGAACATAGATCAACTTCAACAGATGGATGGGTTTTAACGTGGAGGTGCTAACTTAATTAACGGATGCAGGTTACTTTTCTGGATTCGGTAAGGGATAGGATCTCGTGTTTGATTTTACATCTTTGGATGTTTGCTTAGAAAGCTACCTTACTGGTCCAGATAATTTGAGAAGTGAAAATTTTGTATAGAAAATAATCATAGAATTTCCTTATAAATGTAAAATTATTTAAGCGAGTTTTTTCAGGATTCAAATTTATTAATTATTTAGTTCTAACAATGTTGTAACGGAATTTTATAGAGTTTCGATTCTTCAATTTTGGGATATTTTTCAGGCCCTTTCAAAAAAGTATGTTAGAGATAATATCTCGTTTTTAATCAGCTTAATTTAAGCACAACTTACTTTAAAAAATAAATTAGGCCGTTGCAAATATTTTTTAAAGTTTATGTCCTCCATCAAAATCGGCTCGAAAATTAAAGGAAAAAATTCGAAAAACTTTGATCTGATTAAAAAAAAAACTTCAAAATATGAATGAAATAGAAGTCTAATCAACTGAAAACAATATAAATTGCATTTTCCTGCGTGAATATTTAGCATGTTTGGGCTGGTTTAAACAATATTTTGAACATTTGTGAAATTTCGATGTACAGTACAATACAGTTTTTTTTCGTAAAAAAAAGTTTCGTCATTACTGAGATATTCTCAAAACTAATTATTGCAAAAAAACAGGACTGTTGTATAATGCATTTTACAACCCATTTTTCATTGAAATGTTGAATTGCTTGTAATTATAATTCAACTTTTTGCGATCTTTTATAATTTTTTTGTAAAAAATGTCTGAAATAGCTGAGGAAGAAAAGATCAAAACAAACAAAAAAAAGTCTTAGCTAAAATCTACTTCCTATGATATTTTACTGATAAAATTAAAACTTTTATTATTACTTTTTAAGTCTAGAATCCCAATCATTGCAATTTTTATATAGTTTTTAATGTTTTGACAGCAATCGTAGGTTTGACATTTTGTTTTGCAAAATGAAAAATACGAATTCAATACTAACGTGCGTCGGGAAGTGGTTTTCAACAAATCAAAAGATTGTTAACTATAATTCAGAAAAAATTCTAAAATCAAATAAGAACTTATAATTCAGAAAAAGGGTTAAAAGGATAAGAACAGTTTACATTAATTTCTAAGTTACAATTTTTATGTGATATTGAAACAGAATTCATAAATATGTTCAGATTTATAGCATTTTCAGTAGAACACATTTCTAAGTAAACTAGAAATTTTGTATGCTTCTAGCTTCAACATTTTTTGGCGACAACTTGGGTGACAAAATTTTTGTATATAATTGAGGAAATCAATTTCTGATGAATTTGATCATACTTGGAACTTTATTAAAACAAAATTATTAAACTCAGTGAAACAAACATTTAATTGGAAATTTTCTAAATGATACATGAAAAAGTATCCTTACGAATGGTCAACATAAAGAAATCAATTAAATTTGCACACTTTTAGGCTATAAAAATAACTGTTTTTAATTATACTTTGAGGACAAATAAAAAAAATTAGGCAAAAATTATGCTACTACCGAAAATTTGCAAAATATTAATGAACTTATGGAAATACTTTTTTTCCTTAGTTTTTGTTAACAGATTCAAATTTAGAATTTAGTTTTAATTGAAATACAAAAAAAACAGAAAAATAAACCTAATACATTGAAATTAAATAGTTTACAATTGATTGCACATGTTTTTTCAATGAAAAATTCAATTTTCAACAGTTTTTTTAACCTCTGATTTTTGAGGAATTTTTGAAGGTTTTTTTTTTTATTTTTGACAAAAACTTGTAATCTAATTTTCAATATGAATAAAAAAGGATTAGAAATAAAAAAGTAGTTTATGCAACAAGTTGCGAAAAGAGGATTTTTTCAGCACGAGTCGTACATTTATCCAACGAGGTTCACCGAGTTGGATAAATACGACGAGTGATGAAAAAATCAAGTTTTGCAACGAGTTCCATACAACATTTTTTGCAATTCCGAAAACACCCTTTGAACAGAATTATAGGACAATTGTCCATGCATTGAGTCAATGAATCGTCTTATTCAAAAAAAATGTTGAAAAGTATAACTTTTCGAAACAAGTGCTGAAAAGGTCAACTTTTCAGCATCCAAAAGGGTTACTATTCGATTCTGTTATTTTTGGTACAGAAAAGTAGACTGTTTCGTCGTTCAAGAATTACAGGAAAAGTAATAAGTTTCACGACGGCATTGCAAAAAAAAATATTTTCGGCCTGCTCTTTTTTGATAACCAAATTTTTTTAACCTCTGTTTGTGATACTACTTACTTTTCTTGTAAGGTGAAACGTGTCGCTAGTTTTTGGACAACTTCTGATCAACTTAAATCAATTTCTGAACTCGACAAGTTGTTTGCAAACTATTTAGCATCTGCAAAATCAGAATTTCGTAAGTTACTTCATTTTCCGTAAAGGTGCTTCTAAATACTCGAGTTGTAGGAAGACAGTTTGTTCGGAAGACAGTTTGTATAAAACTCCTGTTCAACTTGAATCAGTATCTGAACTCGACAGATTGCTTGCTATCTTTTTATTTATCTTCCGCAACAAATAGAACTTACTTTTTACTTTATGGCGCCTCTTTCCCGATTCTCCTTAAAAAAAACAAATAAGGTTTTAAGGATTGCTTCCAGAAGTCCCTGCTACCATTTAACACAGGGGTGACCATACGTGGCCCGCGAGGTGTTTTTTTGTGGCCCGCGGACCCATTTTGAATGATCATGTAAAATGACCCGTTTGACACTTGTAAACTGCCCCTGATCGCATAAATGTCCCATATGCATTTTCATCACTTTTAAGGTAATGATGCAGTTTCGTTTAAAATCGTGTGCTCTTTCCGAAAAGCCTATAACATCCAGTACTTTGATCTATAAATCAGGAGGAAATCCAGTTTTTCCGTGAAAACTTAACACGTAGCCTTATGTGTGGGACAAACTTCAAATGCGTTTTTCACAGCTTGCTGTTTTTGCATATGGGACATTTATGCGAACATGGGCAGTAAAGCGATTTTATACTTTTTCAAAATTAGAATTATTACATTTTTATGCTGATCTTTTTTTGTTTATAATAATAAGATTAATATTTTGATCCCCATTTTACGACACAAATATTTTGTCCAAACATAATAATTAAAAACAATTTCACACGTTTCAATTTGAGCAAACTAGCAAACTTTCATCAAACTTTTTTGGAAATATTTATAACACGTTCGAATTTGACTTTGGTAGAAATCTGTGCTAATTGCAAAAGTATTTATTTCATTATTAAAACCTAAACTCACAAGCTCGAGAAAAAGGGGGAATTTGTATGGAAATTCCCCCTTCTTCTCGAGCTAGGGAGTTTAGGTGTTAATGAGCAGTCATAATGACCCTTTTCATGAAATGACCATCAAATTTGCTTTGCACTTAGAAACCTTCCCTCGGGATTCAAACTCTCGACAGGTGGATAACGAATCTAATTGACTACCATTTGGTTCAGTCAGACAAAATGTTGAAATCGGACTGATAGTAAAATATTTACAAAGCTTTTAATAAGCTTTTAATAATTGGATTTTTTTTTCAAAAACTTCAAAATATCCAGGAAATTTACGTACAACTTGCTGAAATCCATTAAAAATGCATTCCTCTGCGTTCAGAGTCATTTTGATCACTAGTCGGGTTTATTCAAAAATAATTTGAATATTAGTTTGTTTTCGATGAATGCGTGTTATTCGCCAAAATGATTTTTTTCATCGAGAATACCATTTTTTGAAAATAATGATTAAAATTAAAATGAAATTACATGTCACAATTTTCGAAATAAAAAAAATGAAATTTTAATGAAAATACAAGTTGAATTTTGTTTAAACCTAAAACAATTAAATCAACATTACTGATAAAAAAGTGACATTTTGTCTTTTTCTTTGTTTTAAAAATAATAGAAAATTTCAGAAAACTTCAACGTATTTTTTTTAAATGGCCTATTTTGTTAATTTGGCCCGCAAGCTCATTTGAGCTTCAAATTTGGTCCGGCCTTCAAAAACTTTGAGCACCCCTGTTCTACTTAAAGCAGTGCAGGTCAGATCAGGTTGAAAAAATGTCTTCGAGACATTTTTTTTAATGGGGGTGCTCTGGAGTAACTATGGACTCAACAGGGTCAAAAGTAGTTTTTCATTTCATTTACATACTGTCCAGATTTAATTATCCCTTCTCAAAATTTCTCCACACTTGGGGTGCCTCACATGTGTGATAAGATAACAAAAAGTTAATGTTTGTCCTTCAAGATTTTTCTTCTTTTGACCTGTCTTTCTTTGCAAGAGGTCCCACGGACTATTTGGTAACTTGAGCCCACTTTTTCCAGATAATTTCTCCATGGACTCATCCAAACACGTGTTTCTGTGCCGTTTGCTTCTTTATTTTGGATCACTTCTTCCTTTTCCGCGCCGAGAATTGTTTGACTGTTTCGCTCTGTCAAACAGGAAATTATGTGTGTTGTTTTCCCCTCTCTCGAAACACGCTGCCTTCAATCACGTGTAAACCAGAGAGGTTTGTCTAATCGCGAGTGTTTGTGTTTGTAAGTTAGTATGAGATAAGAGATAATCTAGACCTTTTTTTAAGTATAGGTATTATTTTTTCCTTTCTGTTTGTCATGTTGTGGCGAAGGCTTGACCGTGGGTTACCAGGCCAAAACGCCGCACCTCGGGAGAGAGCGGAACCTGTCGAACTTGACACTGTGCTCCGCGTTGGCCAGCGAATGTCGAGGAGCTGAAGATTTTGATTGATGGGTTTATTTTAGAACAAGCTACCGTTGTTTTGTGCTGTTACAAGTACTGATTACGAGATGAGATTTACTGAGACTACACTCAGTTACGAAAAAACAGTCCTTTTTTACATATTCATAGAAAGTACACACAGATTTTTTTTTTAAATTAATTTGAGGAAAGACCAGGGTTTGAAGAGAGTTTAGTATTGTTTTAGCTTTAACAATAAAATGTTTTCCCCGGTTGCAATTTTACAAGTAACAGAGTGTAACTACTTTCTTTGCAGCGTACCCCGGCCGGTGTTTCAGACAGCAAAGAAATCGGCATCACATCACCTGCGGGCACAGCAACAGCAATCGGAATCAGAACATCTGAGTCCCCAGCATGAGGAGCTGATAAAGTACATCAACGACTGTAAGTGTTTCACCTTCAGATGTACTATACATACTCTACTAGCTGCATGTAATGGATGCGTTGATCTCTTTTTTCTTTTGTGATTATTTTTATTTGCCGGTTAGTTTGTTGCCAGCTTTGGACTTGCAGTCTTGTGTGATTTGAAACAAAAAGAAGAGACATTTTCCAATTATTGGAAAAATGCATCATTATTTAAATTTTCTTAAGAAAAATTAGACTTTCACAAAAATATTAGCTTAAATATTGAAAAATAAAATACGTTGTACAATTAATGCAAATTAACCCCATTTCATCATCTCTCAACCAACGTTTATTGCTTCTGATTGAATGTCTGAGGTTCTGTTTTGCTTCTTTTGCGTCGTACAAAATTGAAACATTTCGCTTGTTTAATTTATTATTTCAGAACTCATATCAAAACTGCTGCCTTCGTCGCTTTTTATTTCCATTTTACTGTTTTGCCACCTTATTTTGTCTTTCGTCGCAATATCAAAACAAATAAATTCAAGTTTCATTTTTATTCGTGACGCAATTGCTCGCGAAACGATCTTCTTCTTGGTCCCATCACGTGAAAAAGATCGTCGCTTTGCGTGCGTCACGAAATTCACTCTCTCTCGCTCACTGTTATGCTCTCCACTCGATGGTGTTCATTCTCAAGCTAGTGCGTTGAGTTGTGAAATGGTTTGTTTGGTGACAATTTTTTATTTACTCTTCTTCTTGTTTTTGTTTTTCAGCGTGGAACATGGTTGTCGCGTCAAACCCCTACGACGTCCCCGGCTCGCCGGATAGTAGTGCAAGTAAGTGAAAACTATTAAATTATGATATTTTTTCCTAGTTGAACTTATCATATTGGAATGGGAATGCATTTTAAATTGATTTCAGCTGATTGCACTTAAATTTCCATTGATTTTTTTAAGTTTTTTGAAAAAGTATTGTTTTCCCCCCCTGATTTTTCGGGCCTACTTTGAAGGGTGGGAGACATAAACTTTAAATAAAATTTGTACCAGTCTAATATTATTTTATAGAAAAAATATATGAAAAATAGATAAAAATTTAAAATTTTACATCAAGTTTTTTAGGAAAAAAAACTTCATTATTTCTTTAAAAATTTCAGTATACTTTTATGTTATACTTGATTACATTTTTAATTGCGAATATGTAAATGGAATAAGGGTTGTAAATATAAATAAAATAATTTTTAAAGTTCAAATCAAATCCTTGAAAACTGTTGCGTTCTATCTGGATTGCATCCAATCAGAACAATATTGAAAATAGAAGCTTTATACATCTAAGATATTTTTTGAACTAGTAATTTCTAGAGTTTTTCCAAACGCCGGAACTTTTTTAATGAAGTATTAAATCAATGTTTCCTTTGAAACTTTCCCTAATTCAAATTTATTATTTAAATTTATTAACCTATAAAAAAATCATGGAATATTGATAGAAATTTGAAATTTTGGGAAAAAGAACTTCATTTATCCTTAAATTATTTTAGTATACTTCTTGTTACACTTGATTACATTTTAATTGCAAATATGGAGTGACTTAAGGTTTGTAAATATAAAAATAGTTTTTCAAGTTGAAATCTAATCCTTGGAAAATGCTGCGTTTATTTTGGATTGCGTCCAATCAAAACAATAGTAATAAATGCATGATATTTACATCCATTATATTTTTCTAGGGTTTTTTTAAGGTTGGAACTTTTTTTAATAAATTTTATTTCATTTTTTCCTTTGAAAATTTCCCTAAAAATCATCGGGTAAAAATCAAAATTATTGCTGAAAATTGAAATTTAATAAAATACTTGTACAAGTAATTGTAAAAAAATTAAAATATATTGTATAGCGTTTAGTTCCCGATTTTTAATCAAATAGGGCACTTTTAGACCATTTTTTCTCAAATTTTGAAATTTGGAACTACAGATCGGTAAATACATTAAACTTAAGGAAAAATGTTATGGACTTTAAACTTTAAATAAAAACTTTAAATAAATTGGTTCAAGTCTAAACTATTTTTTTTGCTTGTTGAGTGATTTTGAAATTGCTGTCGAAAAAACATATAAGATAAAAATGGTTTTTCTTACCCTTAAAACTCTAAAAATATGAAAAACATGTTTTGGTAAAAAAATAATACAAAACTAAAAACAAATGAACTTGTATTGATTTGAAAAAAAAAATTGCATTCGGAAAGTAATCTTTGAGATAGAACAACCATTCTGACGATCTTCAACGGTTATTTTTCAAATACAATAAAATTATAAATTTTTAATTTTTTAAATAATTCTATCTTTTTTATGTTAATTGGGTACTAAAGCCCTATGTAAATTTTTATGTACAACGGTAAAAAACACGATCAAAAATCATTTCTGATCACTTTTTTTCATTTTAATGCAAAATTTTTTTTTGACAATACAACATTTTTTCGATGGATCAACTATGGTCCCCTTGAAACGAGCTGTCAAGTAGGAGCTTTTCTGTCAAGAAGGTCCACGAGGTTAATTTTTCAAAATTGATTTAAAAATCCATTTTAAACGCTTTGTGGTCGTACAAAGGGTCATTGTACTCAGAAAAATAAGCTTTATCGCTGTAAACAATAATATCAGCAATCTAAGCTTCATTTTAGGACCCAATTGTGCTTTTATATTAAAATGAATTAGCATAAAATTTTGAAACAGTTTTTTTCTCCTCCAAGACCAGCCTGTTAGCCTATTTTAAAAGTCAAAGAAAGTTTGAGCATTGATATTTTCCCCCCTTACCCTATCCCCTGAAATGTTCACGTGGGTTATGTATGGCCCCATATCGGAACTTCACAAAAAATCACATATTTTTAGATTGGTTCAATCATACTTTAAATGGAATCTGGTACATTTCGCCGAATGGGACGTTCTACCGATCGGCGACATCAACATTTTTTGATTTTTGAACTGCACATTGACTCGACAGATATAAGTTTTGAAAAACAAATTTATTTCATAACATAGATTTCATGTGATAACATAGATTTCTTATTTAACAATTGGTTTTATAAACCTGGCTCATGTTTGATAAAGTTTAAAGCTCATGGAAATATTTTTTCAAAGCCAATTTATGTTTTAAGAACTGCTCATGGATTCAGAAACCAACAGACTTTTTTGATCGATTAATTTTCAAAGAACTGTTTTTTTTAAATAATAAAAAAAACCCCCGAATTTATAAAATCATTTTTCAAATTGTCCAAAGAACTGGTAATGTTTTAAAGAATGCAAAAACTACAGAAATTATTTTGTTTTGTTGAGAAACCAATTCATTTTCAAAGAATCGGTCATGTTGAAAAGAATGCAAGAACTAGCACAAATTGATAAAATCGTCTTTTTTAAAATCCAAAGAACTTTCCATGATTGAAAGAATACAAAAAGGATAGAAATTAGTTTTGTAAACCCAATTTATTTTCAAAACACTGAGCATGTTGAAAAGAACGCGAAAACTCATAATTTGTTTTAACAATTGCATTTTTTAACCTGGCTCATGTTTGAAAGGATATTAAAGATAAAGAAATATTTTTTCACAATTATTTTTTTAAAGAACTGGAAAACCAAGAGATTTTTTAAAACGAAATATTTCCAAAGAATATTTATTATAAAAAAAAACAGAAACTAACAATCTCATCTGTTCAAAGAACTGGTAATGTTTGAAAGAATTGAAAAATTACAGAAATATTTTTTTTTGTTTAGATACCATTTTTTTATTCAAATTCATTTTGAAAGATATGGTCCTGTTAAAATTAATGCATAAACATTTGAATGAAAAAACTGTTTTAAAATGCATTTTACACTTGCCCAATTGTTTCGCAATAATAAGTTTTCAAAATTTCTAAGTATCGAAGAAAATTTGTTTTTCGCAAGAAAAAATCTTTTTGCAGTACTGTACATCGGAATTTCACAAAAAGTCAAATTATTTTAATCGATCCCAAACACGCTGAATATGATTTTAAACACAAGAAAATGCATTCCAAATTGTTTTTTAGTTAATTTGACTTCATTTTCCATTAAAATTTTGAAGTTGATGTTTTTTGCCCCTCGATTTTTCGGGCTGATCTTGAAGGGCGACATAAACTATGAAAAATATTTGCAACGGACTATATTGTTTTCAGTTATTTGCAGTTGCAGTTATTTCCATAACTACCTACTGAGGAATAAAAGGTGTATCAATGGAAGGAGTTTTGTATTGCCCTAATTAGATTCTATTGTAGTTTTAAACAAGGAGAAAACATCCCTTGAATAGTTTTTTACTAAATTATTTTTGTTCTGTTAATTTAAAAAATTATTTAACCATTTCTATCGATCCATTAAAAAATTGTCATTTGTATTTATATGAAATCAAATGTTTTATTTGGATAATTGTGAATTATTTTAATCTGTAACTTTCATTGATTTCTTCCAGGTTACGACGTCTCCCTCTCGTCGTCCTGCAGCACCAGCTCGATGTCCTCCACCTGCTCCAACAGTAGTACCGGCACGCTGTACTACAACGACCCGCCCAGCCCGGTGCTGGTGGACTTTAAGCCGTTCGACCTGGAGTCCTGGTGGGGGAGGAGAATATTCAACAATATTACCAAAAACCTGTGAAAGTCTGAGAATATCAACTGAGTGAAAAAAAAACAAACAAATCACACAAAAAAAACACAGAAAACACAAGACACAACTGCAAATACTTACCCAGTGCAGGCTTAGGGCAGCTAGGACGAATAAAACAAACAAAAAAAATCTGTGAATTATTCGAAGACGAAGCGCAAAATTGTAAAAAGTAGTAGTACCTATTTCGAAAGTTTGGTTGGAACGACAAATATGCAATTATCACACACACACACCCACACACAGTTCGATATCAGTATGGCCAGGGCGCGCAAACGAGGATGTTTGAGGTTCTGTGATGCGATTTAGAGCATTTAGGAATGATTGGCTTGAGGGGAAAAAAATGCAGGAATCATTTTTGTTTGTTAGCTTGTGTAGTAGATGACTTAGGAATTATCATTTTTGTTATACTAGTAAGTTTTGTTCCTAAAAAGAAGGCGGTTCTTGCCACTGAAAATTGTGTTGAACGCGTAGCTTTGATCCAAATTGTGTCCTTATGTGGATTGTACGCGGTTCAGAAAGGTCATATGAAACTAGAAGAAAAAGAAGGGGAAAATTATCAGTTTATCCTTGTTTTCAGTAGTGCCCACAAACACGAAATTCATTTTTCCTGTGATAACGTCAACTGTTTCTTAAATTGATGCGGAGAATGAATCCTAGACTGTGCGAACTCGGTGTTTTACGGAGGCTGCTTCCGCGGGGATGATTTTGCTAAGCTAAGGATTTGCCGGAAAAGTTGAAAGACATGAGCTCGTTCTAACTGTGTGCGCGTGAGTGCAAGGTATGTACGAGTGTGTATTGAGATGAGTCAGAGCTGATTGTGTGCGAAAGTAATATTACTGAGATAGTTTTACCAATTAGATATGTTATGGAACTGAGATAAGCAAACTAAAATAAAAAAAAATGCTAGTGAGAAAAATCATACAACATTGTTTTTCACATTTTCCCCAAATGAAAGAAATCCCTTTCTCCCTTGCCTTCAACAATGTTCGCATAAATGTCCCTTAAAAGAAGTTTTTTTTTACAATACAATTAGACAGCCACCGGTAAGGTCGATAAATGTCGGCAACGGGCAAAATTGGCATACCCGAGCAGACGGAAATAACTTGGGAATAACATTTTTTGATATTTGAAAATACTAGGCCAATAACATTTTCTGTTATTCATAACAAGATTTGTTATTCTTCATTATGATTTTTTTGTTATTGGATTTTTATTGTGATAACAGACTTATTACATTTTTAGTTACTCTTCGAACAAATCATTGTTTTTATTTTTTGTTATTTTAACAACTAATCCGATCATCCCAATAACAATTGGAGGTATTCTCCCATTACAAAAAATGTTATTCCAAAGTTGTTTTGGATTTCAACCAATATCAGACCAATAACAAATTTTGTAATGATAACATAAACTGTTATTTAACCCTTATGCAAACATTGATTTTTCAAGAAGATTCCATAACACTTTCTGTTATTTTAACAGTATTTGTTATGAGAGAGATCGATCGTAGCAACAGGTGCTGACGGTTGGAAAACTTTTTCACTCCGCGTCATTTTTACCAAATTTTGTTTTTTTCCTTTATATACATTCTTTTATAAGGATTTTTTGTGCTAAAAGGGAATATTGTTTCTAATTGTCGCTGTCGAAGTGCATTTCGTTGAAAATTCAATAAATCGTTCGGAACTGCCAAGGATTAGGAACATGAAAAGTAAGTGGAAGGGCTTAACCAAGCTGGAGGAGGCCGTCACCTGAGCGGAACTGATCGCCATCTAATCCATTTACGGAGGACATGGCGGAAGCCTTTTCAAGAGACTGTGGTAGAGTCTATTCAACCATCCTGGATGTGCAATTTAAACCAGTGAAACATCCGAAAATATTTGTTGGGAGTTGACATATTCGGTACTAAAGGAACGCTTCCACTTCATCCGACCGGCCCGTGTCCTGTCCCCTGTGTCCCCTGGAGTCAGACTATGGGGACACCACCACCAGCTGGCTGTGTTTTTGAAGATTTGCTGTTTCTTGGTGAGAGCTTTCCATCATTATTTGATATTTGATTATATTCCCCTATATTATAATATTATAAATTAAATAAACCCTGCTCCCCTATTCCCACTTTTCCATTCCCCAATCCCGATTTTCCAAAACCAATTTTCTCATTTCCCCTTCCCCCTGAAATAAAATAATTTGCCAATTTACACTTACACACCACACCACAACTGATTCGGAGCGTTTGGTACGGTATGTCCACGCATCCTTCCTACCCTGATGATTCTGTGAAATGTGATCCGTTCACAGAATCTGTCTCTGCGGTTAATGCAATGCAGTAGGCCTGGCCGCTTTAATTTTTGCTATACATTTTCGGGGTAACTCGGATGTACTGCAATTATTAATATTGACAAGAAAGGACTTGGGGCGTAATCTAACCGCAAGTTCTTCCAGGATGCTTTCTTCGGACTGGCTGCGCTTGTGTTCGATTAGATTAGATTAGATTAGATTTGTTATTGAAATGGCATGAATTTTGTCATTACCGTCTGCCCGGGTACTCCTTTATCACAAAATTTACGTGAAAACTAGGGTGTCCCGAAAAAAAATGACCGCCTGCTTCTCAGACGGAAAACTGTTTTTTTTTGGTTATTTGAGGCATTTGTGCCAATTTTCAGCGATATTGGTTAAGATTAAGCTATTGATACCTGAGCCTAAATATGGTGAATACATTTTTTTTGAACAAAACTTTAGAGCAAGTCCTCGAGCAAAGCATACCCATCTTGCATCGACCTCACCAATCTGCCTGAAATTTTCAGGGGTTGTTTGTACATATGAAACTAGCATCTGGCCAAAATATGAGCATTCTAGGTCAAAGGGAAGTGGGGCAAATCGGGACACAATGTTTAAAGGTTCAAAAACGTCAGAAATCTTAAAAAGGCTATAACTTGGGCAAAATTCAATTTAATTTCAAAATTCAAAATGCATCTGAAAGGGCTTTAAAAATGCAACAAAATGCAGGATAGAACATCCCAATTGGTTAAATCTAAAGGTAGTTATTGGCATTTTAGTGAAAAAATAGCATAATTTTCAAACTCAAATAAAAAAGTGTTCCATCCAGATATCAACTCGGTTCGACCTGCAGCTTGTAGGGGACATCTGGGACTACCATCTGAGACTGAGAACGCTTTGGGTAAGGCAGTTTAACATATTAAATAGACACTTTTACTTTTAGTGAATTTTTTGGTTGTAAATTTTTGCTCGGGGGACCCCTTAGATCAAATTTTCCGGTGATAATTTTATCATATTCGTGTTCCTGAGACAATTTCACAATAGAAACATGCACACAAATGTTTATTTTCATCCATTTTAACCCTTTAAAAAATAAAAGTTAAAAAAATCTTCGGTTCACATTTATTGAAAATCAAGTTCGTTTCCAAGGATACTAGTTAGATGACTCCAGAAAAAAAAGCAGCTTCTTAATTTTTTTTCGACTTTCATTTTTTAAAGGGTTAAAATGGATGAAAATAAACATTTTTGCGCATGTTTCTATTGTGAAATTGTCTCAGAAACACGAATATGATAAAATCATCACCGGAAAATTTGATCTAAGGGGTCCCCCGAGCAAAAATTTACAACCAAAAATTCACTAAAAGTAAAAGTGTCTATTTTATGTGTTAAAATGCCTTACCCAAAGCGTTATCAGTCTCAGATGGTAGTCCCAGATGTCCCCGACAAGCTGCAGGTCGAACCGAGTTGATATCTGGATGGAACACTTTTTTATTTGAGTTTGAAAATCATGCTATTTTTTCACTAAAATGCCAATAACTCCCTTTAGAATTAACCAATTGGGATGCTTCTCCCTGCATTTTGTTGCATTTTTAAAGCCCTTTCAGATGCATTTTGAATTTTGAAATTAAATTGAATTTTGCCCAAGTTATAGCCTTTTTAAGATTTCTGACGTTTTTGAACCTTTAAACATTGTGTCCCGATTTGCCCCACTTCCCGTTGACCTAGAATGCTCATATTTTGGCCAGATGCTAGTTTTATATGTACAAACAACCCCTGAAAGTTTCAGGCAGATTGGTGAGGTCCAAACGACGTCCCATACAAAGGGGTATGCCCTGTTCGTGGACTCGCTCTTAAATTTTTAAATCACTAATAACTTTTCGGGATCAAATTTTACAGATGAGTAATTTTCTACTAAATCTACTAAAAAACTTGGTGATTTTTAATATCACTTTTTGTCACTAAAACTTGATTTGCAAAAAAACACTATTTTTATTTTTTTTATTTCTGCTATGTTTAAGGAGACATCAAATGCCATCTTTTCAGAAATTTCCAGAATGGGCAAAAAATCTTTGACCGGGTTATGATTTTTTGAATCAATACAATTTTTTTCAAAAAATCGAAATATTGGTCCCAAAAAATTTTCAACTTCATTTTGTGATGTAAAATCCAATTTGCAATCAAAAAGAAATTTGGATAAAGTTTACCGTTTTCAAGTTAATGCCATTTTAAGGTAACTTTTTTGAAAATAGTCGCAGTTTTTCATATTTTTAAATTAGTGCCCATGTTTGTTCACTTTTGAAAAAAATATTTTTCAAAAGCTGAGAAAATTCTCTATATTTTGCATTTTTGAACTTTGTTGATACGACTCTTAGTTGCTGAGATATTGCCATGCAAAGGTTTTAAAACAGGAAAATTGATGTTTTCTAAGTCTCACCCAAACAACCCACCATTTTCTAATGTCGATATGTCAGCAACTAATGGTCCGATTTACAATGTTAAAATATGAAACATTCGTGAAATGTTCTGATCTTTTCGAAAACAATACTCTCAAAAATGTTAAATCAAGACTAACATTTCAAATGAACGTAATATTGAATGTTTAGTCCTTTTGAAATGTTTGTCCTGATTTTAGATTTTTGAAAATATTGTTTTCGAAAAGATCGGAAAATTTCACAAATATTTCATATTTTAACATTGTAAATCGGACTGTTATTTTAACAGTATTCATTTAATCGATTATCCCAAATATTTTTTTAAACCTTCGAATAATCGAGTGTTAGAAAAAAAAATAAAATAAAAATAACATATAAAATAATACATTTTATTAAAAAACATTGTAATTACTAAACAAAACCAATATCTTATCCTACTTAGCAATCTAATCAGGTCCACAGCTCCAGTCCTACTCGTTCTCGAACGATATCGAGGTCATCTTCTGCTCTTCGTCCAGCACCTTTCCCATGCGCTGAATTTCGGCCACCACTTCCTCGACGATCAGGTGAGCTTCCTCCTCGGACGAAACGATCGTCCGATCGGCGAGGATTCCCACGTGCACCTTGTTGCCGAAGGTCAGCACCGCGAGGCATATCGAAATGTTTCCGGTGTTGGGGAGTAGAAGCACTGGATCGACCATCCGGAGACCCTGGAAGGAGACTTGCTCGATTTCCGGCAGGATGGAGAAGACTACGTTCACCCGGAAGCTGTGCACGACTAGTCGAAGCATGGGCACCGGGAGCATTCCGGTCAGGGTTGAGATGAACCAGGATGTGACCTAGAGAGGGAGGGAAGGTTGGTTTGAGATTATTTTTGAGATATTGAAGGTCACTCACAGTGTGTGATGCGTTCGATCGGGTACAGGTTGAACCTTGCGCAATGATCGATAGCTGCTGTCGAAGCTTTGACAGCTTGTCCGGACTGTCCAGTTGAACTCCTCTGCCAATCTTCAGTTGCTGGTGGCGAGTCGTGAAGCGATTCTTGATTTTCAGAGATTTTGCTAAAACGAAATGCATAGTTCAAACTTTTCTTGAAGAATTTCACCTACCATCAACTTACCTTCACTTCCGGCGCGTCCCGGAACGATCACGGAGATACCCTGCTCCGGCGCCGGTTCCCCCTTGGCATCGAAGAACTTCTGGAAGCTACTGGCCAACGCGAGCAGAAACACGTCGGAAAAGCGACCTCCCTCGACCAACTGCTTGGTGCGTTTCACGATCGAAATCACGGCCTGTTCCGGAACATCCACCGGGGGTTCATGGTGCCAGTTGGCAACTTTGTAGTCGGTGACCTTGGTCGTACTGAGGTAGCTCTTTTCCGTTTTTCGGAAGATCATCCGCAGCACAATAGCTGGCCCGTTGAGGGCCAGCTTGAGCAGTTGGGTTAGTTTAAGACCGCCACATTTTTTAGGCTCCTCTGCTGGTTTCGCTGGGGTGCATATACGAGCGGCCAACGCAGCGTGGTTACCGGTGATGGTGTCCAAAATCAACTTTACGATGGCCATTCCGTCGCCGGCGGTGTGGTGCAAGCGGAGCATCATCTGCGGGAAAAGAAAAAAAATAGATAGCGTTTTTAAATTTGTCTGAATTGCAAAATTAGCACTAGTGAAAAAAGTTGGCAGAGTGCAAAATTTGGCTGGGTATTTAGTACCTATTGTAGTTCAAGTGGTTTTCAAGGTTGTCTGGCAAGTAATTAAATGCAGTCTTACGTTGGGCTTTAAGAAATTGAAGCCATTAGTTGTGGAGCTTATTTTTTCCAGATGTTATTCAAATCTTGACTTGGGTGAAGATTTCTTGGAGTAGCTTTGTGGAGTAGCTTTGTTGTTTTTGCAGTAACCAAATCAAATCTATGATCAAACCGAGCATAGTGAGTTATATAAATTAACAGTTTTCTTCAAATGGAATATTGTATTAAAAAATGATTAAAGTTTATTATCTTGATTTATTACTCCTGTTTGAACTACTCATTATAGAATTTATCATTCAATTTTAATCTATTGTTTGGCACATTGCTTCATAGCCATGTCATCGGGGATTAATTTAGGTGTCGATAAATTTAGGTGTTAAATAAAGCTCTACGCGCCACATTGCATTTTTAGGTAATCATCGGGTTATTGGAGAAACACGTGCCGTCTAAAATGTGCCATTTGTGCAAGTGCAATGCTCGAGTGAAAATTAGGAGGACGTTAATGCCATCGAGTAACAAACAATGGGATCGGTGCAACAAGCAGATAAACTACTTTGAATTTTTTTATTTGTTTAAAATTTTTATTAAGACATTTTAAATGTTGTAAAAATTACATCTTCTTTTCGAACAGGATTGAAGTGTGTAATTTTTTTTTAAATTTTTGTTTTATACAACTTACAATAAATGATACAAAAATTGCAAAAGTCTCATTCTACCATGTATAACCACTATTCTTTAACAAAAATCACGACTAAAATTTGAAAAAGGGTTATTTTATCTAAAAAATATTATGTCCATGTGAAAAAACAGCATAGATTTTGTTTTAAGTAAAAATCAAACGAATTTGTTATTATTGATGATCGTCGATCTAAGGCTAACAGTAGAAGACTTTTAAAAACTGTTTTTGATTTGTAACTAGTCGTATAAAATGATCCCTTGAACTATTTCAAAAATGAGTTTCTTGAACTCTTTTTGACCTATGCACACTGCACAGTGGTCCAGATCGCAAAATTAAGTGGAAAACGGATTTTCCGACAAATGGTGAAGTTTTGGAGCTTCAGAAGAGTTGTTGCAAATGGAAAGGGGCAACCTTTGGTTTTGTTGAAGATCAGAGTGGTTTTGAAAATCTTACTTTTCAGGAATATTTTTGGGAATATTTTTGTCTTCTAAAAAGTTGTTGGGCTTGCCAATCCAAGCAACTTTGTCCAAGACACCAAAGTGTTATCTCGTAATCTACGCCTTCTACGACCAAATTTATAGAAAGCATCTGAGCACCTTCAAAAATCAGTTTTTTTAACGTGGCAATTCAGGGTTAAGTTTTAGAGAAAAGTGATATACGAGGCTTTAAAAAACAAACAATTTTATTTTTTGACAGGTCAATTTGCACTTAAGGGTCAAAAGTTACAGCCATTTTAAGGTAAAAAAGATGCAAATTTAACTCAAATATCTCGAAAAGGCGCAAGCCAAATTTTAAGCACTAGGTTGCATTTGAAAGAGGAGATACAGCACTACAAACGCTGAAATAATCTCAGGGGGTTCTTTTTTAAACTCGAGATATCTTCATTTGAAAAAGTCTTATTTTCAAGGGAAAACCATATGGGACCACCCTAACGAAATTCGAAAATTTTCCAACTATTTGTTTTTCCAAATAATTTTGCCCGCTGAGTCTGAATCTGCCCTCAGAATTGAGCCAATGGGTCGAAAAATCGATTTTGGGTCATATTTTGGGTTTCCATGTAAAATTATCATTTAAACCCAAAATATGACCAAAAATCGTTTTTTTTTGTCAATTTGGGTCAATTCTGAGGGCAGATTCAGATTCAGCGGGCAAAATTACATGGAAAAACATATATTTGGAAAATTTTCCAATTTCGATAGGGTGTTCCCACATGGTTTTCCCTTGAAAATTAAAACTTTTTCAAATGAAGATATCTCGAGTTTAAAGAAAAACACCCCTGAGATTTTTGGATCTCCTCTTTCAAATGCAACCTAGTGCTAAAAAGTTGGCTTGCGCCTTTCCGAGATATTTAAGTTTTAAATTTGCATCTTTTTAACCTTAAAATGGCTGTAACTTTTGACCCTTAAGTCCAAATTGACCTATCAAAAAATAAAATGGTTTGTTTTTTAGAGCTCTAAAAGTGCCCACTTTTCTCTAAAACTTAACCCTGAATTGCCACGTTCAAAAAACATAATTTTTAGGGTGCTCAGATGCTTTCTATAAATTTGGTCGTAGAAGGCGTAGATTACGAGATAAAAATTTGGTGTCTTTAACAAAGTTGCTTGGATTGGCCAGCCCAACATTTTTTTAGAAGACAACAAAATTCCCAACAATATTCCTGAAAAGTTAGATTTTCAAAATCACCCTAATAGTGAACCACCCTAATTTTCAACCAAAGCAAAAGTTGCACCTTTCCATTTGCAACAACTCTTCTGAAGACACCAAAGCTCCAAAACTTCACAATTTTTCGGAAAATCCGTTTTCCACTTAATTTTGCGATTTTGCGGACCACTGCGGACCAGTGCACTGTGCAATGTTGCAACATCAAACTTTTATTAGCTAAGAATAATTTATTAATAAATAAATGTTACAAGCCTTACCCGACAAACTTCGTTCAGCCATTTTTTTCGTTTGCTGACGTTTTTAACTTTTTTGCTTATTCAGCCTCCTGTGATCAAAATTTGATTTTATGTAACTTTCTCCATACATTTTGCCGATGCTCCGGAATCGGTTTCAGGGTGGCCAAAGTGTCAAATAGTTAGCGTATAAACCTTCCTTGGACTAATACTTATAAACCTTCCTTGGACCTTGAAAAATCAGGAGGAAATTTGTTGGAAATAAACCTGCAATCAACTGAAAACAATTTCAAATTCATTTTCTTACCCTGAAATTTAGATATTTTAGCATGTTTGAACCAGTTAAAATATACCAATTTTGTTTTGTAAAATTTTGATGTTCAATATTTGGTTTTTTTGCGAAAAAAAATGTTTTCGTCAAAATTCAGCTTTATTTAAATAAAGGTTGCACAACAACTTTACTGGTGTATAATGCAGTCAACAACACTTTTTTAAACCGAAATGGTAAAGTCTCGGCTTGTATTTTTTTGCTCTCTACCTGGACTTAGGCTAGAGTTAAGAAACATAAACTTTATAACATTTTATAGGGATGGAAAGATTAAACAGTCATATTTACATTGTAAAAGTATTGCACTTTTTTTTACGGTGCCTTCATATTGTAAAGTATGTTTTTATCCTGATTTTAATGTAACAAACATTTCGAGCAAAACTATGTAAATCGGACAATGTGGACTTATACACAAATAGTGCATCTGTTGCACTCCAGTGAATGTTTCCATTAGGAATAAGCAGGATGGACTTTTTTATTTACAGATCCACCTTGGCTATTTTACAATGTTTTGCTTTATTTTAGTAAAATATATTCATACAGTCAGAGCTCGATAAAAAATAATAAAAAAGTCTATTTTCGTGAACAATTGATTGATTTTTGAAGGAAAACAATGTTTCAAATCAGTTTATAATTTGTTTTTGCTTTTTTATTTATAATCATGGGAAAGAGACATAACTTGATTCTCATCGATTTATCGTTAGTTTATTATTTAATAGGATTACAAAAACTCAGTAGATATTGTTGAACGTATTAAAAAGTTAAAAAAAAATCTTTATGCAAGCTGATTTACCTAAAGATTGTATCCATTAGTTTCCATAAAGTCCTAATTGTAAATCAACACTTTAGCAAAACCAACATTTGGCACAGGTTTTTTTGCCCAGATATCAAAGAAGATTGTTGATTAAAGAATAAAAAAGTGTACCTTGAAAGTTCAATTCAAATCGAATTTAGCTTCGATTTGAATTTATTTTCATTGATTGTTATTTAAATTCACACAACTGGCATTCGCCTAATTGAACTAGATTTTCACTCATATCAACGGTTGAACAAAGAATGTTGCAAAATTGCATTTCGCACCGCAAAAACCAATCAGAACAAAACCACGCGTGTTGAACTCTATGCTCAAAGAACCGCAACATTTCAACATCCCCCCTCGAACTCACCGGGTACTTGACGGTCGCAGCCGTGTCTGATTTTCCCTGCCGGACCGGCTCGGTACCGATCAGCAACTCCCAGCACGCCGCATGACCGTTGGGAAGGTGCCGATTGCTGACCTTGCCAGCGAACTCGTGCAGCTGGGCCTCGTCGAGGAACTTTCGCTCCGACCCGCCGTCCTTTCCGATGGGTTCCATGAACCTCACGTAGTCCTCGATGGTCAGCTTGGAGTCGTCCGTCCAGAAGCAATAGCCGAAGCGTTGCCTCCGGGTCCAGAAGATTCGTGGGTACGGCTGGCGGGGGGTGTCTTTGAGCTTTTCGAGGATCGTTTTCCGGATGTCCCGGAGGAACCGCTCCGGGATGTCGGAGTGACCTTCGAGGGGGGACTCGACGAAGAACAGCAGGTTGAGCATCGAACGCGAGCTTCCCGTCTCAACGTTCCAGATGGCGTCCAGGCCTTCGAGGAATCCTTTGAAGGTGGCGCCATAGTACAACCGGATGAGGCGTTTCGCGAGGGCACCGTAACTTAGCAGGGTCAGGAAGAACAGCCCCACAAAGGGGTAGATTGGGATGAACAGTATAAAGGCACATAGGTTGAACAATTTTAGCAGCATTTTTGAAATTTAGCAATGAATCACTTTTTTATGATGCTTGGTTTAAATAATTTCTTTAAATCCACATTTCACAAAGTTCACCCAACAAAGTCCAGTCGATCTTGTCCGCGCGATGGTTCAACACTGACTGGCGCGGAAAAATATTCAAAGTTCTCTTGAGAGGTTGCATGATATCGCCCCAACTAAGGGTGGTAAGTGATGGGTGCATTTACTACCACCACCCAGTAGTGAGGTGGTGGCGTTTGGGGTGAATACAAGTTCGAAGCGGTTTGCCATTTTTCACACGTACCGGATTGTTTTTTTTGTTGTTGTTTACAATGGAAATTGAGGTGATAGTGCCCCTGCCCGCGTGTTGGGTCTGTTTTCACAATCAACAGGTGGGATGATCTCGTATTTTGAGGATGACAAAGCAGATTTTGGAGCGAAAAATATTCGTTATTTGTGTGTTTTGATATGTTGAAATTTAATTATATTTTTTAGAGTAAGTAAAAAAACCATCCCAAAAGACATAAAAAAATCAAAATAATGTATAATTTTAATGGAAATAGATCATTAATCAACAGAAGACATTTTAAAATGCATTAATCATAATTATATTTAAAATGTTTAGAATCGTTTAAAAATATTAAGATTTTTTTTAGAAGTTTTGACGTACAGTGCTGCAAAAAGGCAGTCATTAACAAGAAAAAAAATTCGTCAATATTTAAATATGTTGGAAACAAATGATTGAAAAAGAATGGGACTGAAGTAAAATACATTTTAAAACACTGTTTTCATCCAAATTTTAAAACCATGATGTTTTTGCCGAACAGAAACAAAAAAAATGTACTGTCATCACTGTTTTTATTTTTTTGGCCTTTGCAATTTTTTTTATCAAGTATTTACCTTCCCTTTAAAGTTTACCCAAAACATGACTGGGAAAAAATACATTATGGACTAATATTATAGTTTTTTAAATATTCAACAAATATTCAATTTTGAGTCTATAGATTTTTAAAAGAAGTAAAAGCTCAGGAAAAACTATTTTTATTTATATTTTTTTTTTTTATTCTGAATTCTCGATTAAATTTTCAAAAGGTTCTATCTGCATAGGAAACCCATGAGGGATAGGTTGTTTTGAAAATTTAATCTAGATTTTATTAAATAGGAGCATAACTGTTATGAGATTTGCTTTGGATGAGTTTTTTTTTAAATTCCAATAACCAGGTATAAAATTCGGATCAAGTTTTTTTTTGCCCTAACTCCCCCCCCCCTCCCTCAAGCCTGACCAGAGCCGAGGAACAAAAACTTAAAACACAATTTGTTCTAGCCTTTATTGTGGTTTCAAATAATAGGAAATGAGCTGCTAGGAAAAAAATGAGCTCATTTCCAAAATTTAAGTAGATTTTTTTTTTATTTAAGACCAGATATTTTACACAGCAGCTCCCTTTTTCGATATATCGTGACGGAGGGGTGGTGCGACCCTTTTTTAACATTAGAAAAAAGAGGTGTTTTTCAATAATTTGCAGCCTGAAAAAGTGATGGTTTGAAAATTTGTTGTCAAAGATACTTTTAGGTAAAAATGGATGCCTGATTTGATGTCGTACTCTGAATTTAGAATAACGTTATTCGTTACTCAACTTTAAAAGTTTCGAGACATTTCATTTTATGGGAAACTCAGATTGATAATTTTTTCATACAGAAAAAAAATCAATTTATACTTTTTATAAAAACGTCGTAGACCTTCATGTATACATATCGACTCAGAATCGAAAACTGAACAAATGTCTGTGTGTGTATGTGTGTGTGTGTGTATGTATGTATGTGACCAACAAACTAGCTCATGTTGCTCGGCACTGGCTGAACTGATTTGACCCGAACCTGTTGCTTTCGACTTGGTTTAGGGTCCCATAGATCGAGTTTTATACAGATTGAAGTTTCGATAAGTAGTTCAAAAGTTATATATAAAAATGTGTTTTCACATATATACGGATCTCACTTAAATGTATGTAAACTATGTCCGGATCCACCATCCGACCCATCGTTGGTTATGTTATCAAAAGACCTTTCCAACGAGTCTAAAACATTGAAGATCTGACTCGAGATATGGCCGCTTAAGGGATATTTATTTACTTTTTTATTCCAGATCTAAAAAAATATATAAAATTTGTGTACAGCCATTGTTGGTAATGAGTGAGGAATGTTCCAACCACATAGGTGGATTAAGTTAGTTTTTTTTTTGAAGAGTTGGTCGTCGTTGAACATGGCCGTTGAAGATAACTCGCGACAGACACGAACGACGAAACAAAGAGAAACAAAAAAAGTAGCTTTTTCAAAACTTCGTGGAAATCGCAATTACCTACTTGTGGTTATAACCGATTTAACGAGTCTTTTTTATCTTAAATTTAATTGTTTGAAATAAAAAAAAGTCAGATTTCAGATCTTAAAAAAATACAAAAAATGGGGGATTGGAGGTATGAGGCAAAAAACTTCATAAAACAAAATGTTTGACCAGAACACGAAATACTTAAAAAAAATTGAAATTATTTTATAATTCTTTTGGTTAGAATTTCATCAAGCATCTTACATTTAAAATTGTTTGTAAACCAAAAAGTTTATTCCAAAAATATAATACGTCGTTGCAATACTTTATATTAAATTTTGTGTCCCAATTTGAAACGCATAAAAAAGTATTTAATTGAATTAACAAAGTCATGGTTTAATTGTCTGATTAAAAAAAATGCATTACTTTCCAGTCTAATTATTCAACAATCATTAGTTTCTGAATTTCAAATATTCAAAAAAAAAAATATTTTGCGGCGTACGTCGGATTATTACAAAGATTCAAAATCTTTACAAACGAGCTCAAACATGTCTATATAATTATCAACGCAGAAATTAAACATTACAGTTAATTAAACATATTTCCATGCAAATGTTAAGGTTTTTGGAAAATAAATTCCCCCCTTTTGATTTTCAAAATCGTTTTTAAGCGGGAGCGGTAAAGAGTTGATAATATTTGTAACGACCTTAAATAACGAAAAAACGAAAAAAATGTACTGCACTCAAGTGCGGAAATCACTGGCAACTGCATTTTCAGAATTCTATACTTTGAGAAAAACCTTTAAATCTGTTATCGATTGTACAAAAACTCTCTTCCTTTCTTGAACGTGACGTATTTCATGTATACTTCCTATAATAGGGGAACCGCATCTAATTCCAGCGTGCCTCTAATGTTGCCATATCAGCACTTTGACGTTCAATTACAGCTCATTAAACGCGTCTTCAATTCAAATCGGGTGATAAATAGTTTAATAGGAAGTGAGCAAGCAAGTTTCTTTAAACAGTTAACCAAAATATGTTGTATAAATAGTGAAAATCAGCTATTTGGATGAAGTTAGGAGCGAGTGCTTAACCTGCCAAACATACGAGAATTTCCCCTAGTTCTTGTAACGACATGCTAAAAAGCCTATTTGACCAAGAAAATCACACACGTGAACGTGTTCAACTTCAATTTCAAGTATGAATTACTTTCATGGCTTACACCACGGTCAAGCTCAAGAGAAAGGTTCTTCGGCTTCAGCAGTTCCTGTTCTTGTAGTACAGAGATGATTGACTGGTGCAGTTCGAGTCCCACAACGAAAAGCCGGTTTGGGTGCGTTTAATGAGACCCGGAACATAAAAAGTTGTTTTGAATGTCATTTTTTGAGTCATTGCTGTTATGATTGAAGAATATGTTAAGAATAATGAAATCATTTGTTTGTTTGTTAAAACTTTTATATGCAGTGTTTGTTATTACAATGGAATTTGAATGTGGAACAAACATTTAGTACACATAATGAGCAGTTTTTAGCTGGCAGATGTAGGCTAAATCATCTCTCGTGTATGTTAACACAGGTCATTGCATATGAAAACATCAATTTAATGTTGAGCCCAACCTCAGTTTACCGGTACTAATGATCATGCATGCAACACCGGTCAAATAAGTGAGGTTATGAGATGAATTCACACGATCGCATCCAACCTGCCGTAAACGGTAAACTCTAACATAAGTTCATTGTTAGTTTGCAGTTCTTCAAGTTAGCATCGTTCAATTGATCGCGATGACTTCAATAAATTTAAAGCTTTCCGAGAAACTAGTCCGGTTCTTAACCTTTATTGCCACAATACCGTTGACCCCGGTTCTGTTCCTGATTGTGGCCAGTTTGGGACTTTATCGATTGGTGGTTTTGTGCATACTAAAGTGCCGATTTGGAAGTCGATTCGCCGGAATGGTAACCGGTACCGATGCCATGTGGGGTCTGGATGGGGAAGGACGGTGCAGTGGAGTGGTCAACGTACTGACGTTCGTTCATGAAGCTAAACTGAATCAAGCTGGGTCAACTCCCGAGGAAATCATTGAGATATTTAGGCAACGATTGAAGAAAATGTTTGAGTTGAAACGACATCAAATTCGTAAAGCGTTTTACAAAAGAAATCAAATGTTGGGATACTTCTGTTGGACCAAGGAGAAGGAAATTGATTTGGATTCGTTTATTCAACCATTGAATTTTGAATATGTTGGAAATATTAGTGATAAGGAGTTTCACAACTTGTTTTCAGAAATATGTAATAAAAAACTATCTAATGATATGACGTGGGAATTACTCGTTGGAATGCAGTCTGTAACAAGTATTGGAAAGAATTTGGCAAGATATCCGGTAGGTAACTGTTATGAGTTAAAAAGTGAGTGAATTAAATGTGGTTTATACTTTTAGATTATATTCCGGTTTCATCATTCAATTGGAGATGGGATCTCATTACTTAGATTTTTCTTGGAGGAGATCGAGGATTTAAAACTGGAACCGGAAAGATTAAAAAACATAGCAACTAAAGCAGCAGTCCTCAAAAAATCAAGTTTTGTTACAACTCTAAAAGCAATTTACAGTGTTCCTTATTTCATATTTCAAGAATTTTTCTCTAGAAACGAATCCAACTCTCTTCAGAGAAGCTCTAGACAATCTGAAAAGGTTATTTGTTGGCAGAACGAGAAAAACGTTCTGCCAGAAAATTGTTGGACTCAACTAACGAGAAAAGCAAATGATAACTGCCCCAAAATGCAGTATTCAACAGTTCTACTAGCAGCACTGTCCAGAACTCTTGGTCGTTTCTTCGAAGCTAAAGGAGAGCGTCCCACGTCGGTAACGATTTCAATGCCAACTCGAATTAAACGTGAAGGTAGGCGAGTTTTTTGTAAGTTTATGCAGAAAGTTGCTACGAGATTTTTTAATTTCAGGAAGCACAGCAAAGCTAGCAAATAAGTACACGGCTCATGTTCAAAAGCTTCCGATAACTTACATAAATGAAACTAAAAAGATGAATCAGCTTGTGGAAAAGCTCAATACTTTAAATCAAGCTTCAAAAGCCGTTAGATCTTCGTCGGATCTTCTTGTGAGTTACAATTTAAAATAGCCACATTTATCCTTCTAACCTCAAATTTCAGATCAACTATTGGGCCCTCACCATTTTACCCTCGATTTGTCCAATTCCAATTCTGCGAATCCTCTCCGATCAATTCCGGATTACAACGGACGTTTCGATAATGCCAGAGCTGAAGCACCGATTCCGAGTGGGACGTCACGAGTTTGGGGAGCTATACTTTTGGTCACCACTGTTTGGCAACACTGGCGTGAACATCTCAGCCCTTTGCTACGACGGAGAATTAAGGTTGGCACTGCTAGCTGATCGAAGTGTAATTAGATCTGCTGAGGAAGGACAGAATCTGTTAGATGATCTATTTCAAGAAATTCAGAAGATGAACAATTTTCTAAATTAATACAGTAAACTAAAAGTATCACATTGCAGAGTCACGGATGCATTTGATGTCGATTGACCCAACTAATTTACACTTTTGGCTGGTGAGGTGAGAACCGTGTCAGTAATTTTAAGCCTTGCGCGCCGGGCAAATAATTTTGTTTGACCATTAACCGTCTGAAAAAATGTCACATAAACACGCGCGCGCTCATTCAGGTGTGGTCCAGTGGAGTATGGTAACATGTAACAAAGCGTACACCATCGTGCAAATATGTTTGAACTTTTGAGCATCGCAATTGCTTGTGTCAACGGCGAAATTTCGGGCAGGTCGGCTGGTTGCATAAGATTTAATGTAGAAATGGCTTCGTGAAAAGGTCAAGGTTATCATATAAACAGATTCAACAATTATTTCGTCTATCCATGTAAATAAAATTAGTTTCAATTGGAAAGCGAATAATAAACTAATTAAATACTTAAATATATTCATAAGAAGAATTGAAAGGAAAGAAATAAATAAAATAAAATTGTAACAACGTATAGTATTAGTAAGTATTATTGTTAGTAAAAAAAATCATTAAAACTAGTTAAAAATTTAATTATCAAGCTATTTAAAAGTTATATTCAGAAAATGCTGTCGACTTTCTCTGAGTCAATATTACAGGGAATCAGTAGTCAAGGTTGTAGGAAGTCATCAGGATAAATAATGAATAATTGGAATAAGCCGTTAGAAGAAACTTAAAATTTCTTTCCATGAGGAAAATTTAAAAATTAAAAATTACTGTTTTGACTATTAATAGTAATTTAACAGTTTTTCTTTTAAACTTACTAAATTAAATTATATTTTCATACCATGCTATATCAATTTGACTAGAATTTAATTTTGAAGTTAGAATTCTAAGAGATACTACAAGATTCAAGATCAAATGAATAATGTTTCATTTTATTATTTTTGATTTAAAATGTCAGACCTCTTCCGATTATTTTATATTTTTTCAAGTTTCTCAAAATTAGATGATTTGGTTTGATGGATTCCAATAAACCTTATAGTTTCTGGTGTGTTTCTGCCTAAAGATAACGAAGTTTTTATGACTTAGTTTTTCAATATTCTTTCTAATTTTTTTTTGTTTTCTGCTTCGTTTTTAGCTTTGTGAACATCATTTGGAAGATGGGTTACAGATTGTATTTTTGCATCATGATTATTCTAAGACGGCGATGAAAACTTTTAATAATTATTTTCATTAATCATTTAAGTTTAAATCAAGTTTAATTATTCATTTTGGCAGGCCTAGTCGACTGTAAAATTTCTGTTTTCTGATTTCAAATTCAATAATTAAAAAAAAGAATTAAAATTGAAGCGAATCAGAGAAAATAACTAAGCTCCTTAGGCTTCTGAAAAAAAACCAAGAAATTTAAACATGATTTTCTATTTGTATTACATTGAAAATTGGTGAACAAAATTTAAAGTTAATCGAAGAATAATATAAAATAAAGTATTTCTTTAATTTTAAGGTTAGTTTACACGTTTCGTGACATTTTGTGTTTGACCCTCTACAGACTAAATTTTTTTTACGAGGATTTTTATTTTTGCTTGTTTTTCACATGTTTTACTCTGAATGAAACCAATATTATTTAAATTGTTTAAAAATACTTAGTGGCATAGTCTGGAACAATACAAAAATTACTACATACTTATTTTTACATTTAATAAAAAATGTAATTTTTTAAAACAATGACAAAGTCATATAAAACAAGTCACACTCCCAACCCAAAATTTTACTTTAATTTTAAGAGTTCTTTTTCCCAATGCTTTTCAAAGATCAAAAATTGGTTGAATTGTTTTTTGGCCAATTTTTAGATCGAAGTCCGCCTAGAAGCGGGGTTGGGTTGTAGAGAGTTAAAATAATGGTTCCCGTGAAAATTGAAATTAATAAGCTTTAAAAATCACTAATCCATGATAAATTTATTTATAATAAAACAAAATTCTCCCTCCGTGTAAGCACGAGAGCAAGCAGCAGTCAAGTGCTCAGTGCTCCATCGTTTTTTCGATTTTGTTTCGCCGTAAATTACCGTGATTACCCGCGAGTTTGCTCCTGCAGCATGCCAAAGGCCGGCCGTGGCCGTGGCAGTTCGAGTGCGGCCTCGAAAAACCCGCGAAGTTCGTCTACCGGCCGTGTGCAAAAAGGTAAACAAACCAACGCCGTGTCGACCGCCATCGCGCAGGGGAGCGTGAGCGCAGAAGGAATCGACAAAAAGTTACTACACCCCGGATATGTTCCAAGATCACCAGTGCGAACCCGTTCGGGTACCTCCGGTGCCACGACCAGCGGCTCATCAACATCCGCCAACATTCCCATCAGGAACGAGTTCCAGATGCTGAGCGACGACGAAGAAAACAACAACAACACCGACGGTAGCACCACTACCGACGACGACGACGACGATGATCGTGCACGGAAAAAAGTGCCGACGCCAAAAAAGAATAATTCTCCAACGGAACGAAGACCACCTCCAATTTTTGTTTTGGACACGTTGGCGGACGATGTTGACGAGTTGCTGGAAGGCCTCGGATATTGTCTGAAAATCGGTAAGTCGGCAGTGCAAGTGATCACACTGAATAAAAAGAGCTTCGACCTGGTGTTTGAAGAATTGAAGCGTAGCAACTTCAACTTCTACACATTCAACCCCGAGAAGCCCCCTGTTAAGGTCGTCTTACAGGGTTATCAAGACCGTCCGATCTCCGACCTGAAGGGTCACCTTTCGGACGCCGGAATAAAACCGCGGGAGATTAAAGTGCTCTCGCGCAAGACAACGGTAACAGGTACACACACACTGTACCTGTTGTACTTCGACCGCGGCACCGTCAAGATCCAAGACCTGCGGCGGACTAAGACGTTGGACGGTTTTTGGGTAAACTGGCGGTTTTACACCAAGAACCCGACGGACGTAGCGCAATGTCACCGTTGCCAGAAATTCAGCCACGGCTCGCGGAACTGCAACCTCCAGCCCCGCTGCGTGAAGTGCGGTGAGTCACACCTCTCGGAGGCGTGCGCACTGCCACGAAAGGCGGACTTGGGGGACAAGGCAGAACAAACCAAGCCGCGCGTAAAATGCGCGAACTGTGACGGCAACCATACCGGCAATTACCGCGGATGCGTCGCGCGCAAGGCCTACCTCGAGGAGCAGGAAAAGAGGAAGAAGAAAGCGTCCCACCCTCCTCAGCGAAGTACGAGCGCAGCCGTTCCTGCAGCTGGACAGCGTACGGTTCCAGCGGAAAACTCAGCGTTCCCTCCTGGTTGGGGGCGTTCGTTCGCCAGCGTGGTCGCTGCCGGTAGCGGCAGTACGGCCCAGCAAGAAGTCACCGGGGAAGATCTCTTCACCCTGCCGGAGTTCTTTGCTCTCGCGGGGGAGATGATGACGCGGTTTCGGAGCTGCCGGAACAAGGCAGAACAATTCCTGGCCCTTGGGGAACTGATGATCAAACACATCTACAAAGGATAAATTACCTGTGATCTAGATATAAGCTTTCTCTTCCTCTATCCCCTTTCCTTTGCAATTTCTGTAAGTTTTTTTTTTATAGTTTTTTCTTACTCTTGCTAGTGCCTTATTTAAAGAAATAATTGTTCCTAAATGGATTATGATGCAACACACAGCTGTAAGGAACTCCAAAACTCTGTTATGCACTTCAAAATAACTCATTGTATCTTGATTATTCACCAATAAAACCGAATTGAATTGAATAATAAAACAAAAATCAGTTTGTATTTATATCTTTTGGATGATCCAATATGCCATCATTTGCGCAATAGCATTGTTGTTTTTAAAAATAAAAACATATTTTTTGTCGCTGAAAAAAACATATAAAATACAAAATACAAAATAAAAAACATGTATCAAAAACCAAAAAAGTATGATTAATTTTTTTTTGCATTAAAGTTGTTGCAAAAGTTCCAATTGGTAAAGAAGTATTTTTAAAAAGTGCACTTTATAATAGAATTAGGCAGTGACTTTTTTTTTGTAGATTTCATTTTCAACATTTATTTTTAATAAATATGAGTTTTTTTTAAAGTCCGTTTTAAATATTTTTCAAAGTTTTTGTCCCTCTGCTCTGTCCGGGGTCGAGAGGAAAAATAAAAAAATATAAAAATTTAAATAACAAGCCACAGTCTCAACACTTTGATGAAAAAAATGTTTTAAAATGCAGTTCTCATTCTAGTTCAAAAACTTGACAAAAACTTTTAAAAATATTTGTACCAGCCTAATTGATAACATTTTAAAATAAATGTTGACATTGTTGGAATTATTATATAAAATTGGACGCTAGTTTTGATGGCGTACTTAAAAACTCTGAAAAACGTATTTTTCATAAAAGACGTCACTCAGTTGTATAACATTCTGGTACTTGTTTTGTTCAGCCATTTCACATTTTATGGCCTTTTGAAAAGTACACCATTCAAAAAAAAACATCCTTTTGATTTTCAGCATTTGGAGATTTGGCCTTCAAAATTTAGCCTAAAAACGTATTCAGTATCGTGTAAAATTACCCTCCTTCCACTAACACTTACACACAAGATCCTTTGTAATTACTCTTAGCTTTAAGAAAAATGTTATTACAAAAGTCGACTCAGTCCTAACCAGGTCCCAGTACTGAAAAGGACCTAATAAAAATAATTTTATGAATAAAAAAAAATCGTGCCCTCTATGATTTCAAGCACAACAAAGTAAATGGGCTAAAGAAGGTATGTAAACAAGCAGTATATCCTGCTAATGTTTACATTGGGAAGGAGCAGGATAGACTGATTCTTTACATTTCACTTTTGAACGATTTTTGTTAGCAAAGCTAGCTGTTGAAACATTTCAACCATCATTCATCAACCATTGATGAAAGGAAAACGACGTTGCCATGGATGCTTTTAACGTGAAATGTTTCAAGCTTCACTCGGTTTAGTGTGACTACTCGCCGCATGGCGTCACTACCATGCGTTGAAATCATTTCCACTTGTTCATAAAATGATTTGTTTTAAGAATTATTTTTATTAATTGATCTGTTTTTTTAACTTATAATAAAATTAATTAACATTCACTCAACACTCGCTCCATGCGTCCCATCTCGCTGAAAAACTCATTCAACAATGTCTGCCCCTCCTCACTCGTGCGGAAAAGGGTCCGATCCGCTAGCAGCGTCAGCCGTAACTGTCCACCGTAGGAAAACGCCGTCAGGTTAACTCCCACGCTTCCGAAGGCCGGTGGCCAAAAGTACACATCGCTGAGTTCGTAGGGCCCCAGGCGGAGGCGATGCTTCAGCGGTGGCATGATCGAAACCGATGCCGTAATGCGGAACAGGTTCGAAAGGAGTCGCAGGACTGGTAGTGGACAGATTGAGGGCAGGGTGGACATCATTTGGTGGGTTAGCATGGTGTCTGAAGAGGATCGGAGGCGGTTTGTGGTTTGTTGTAGATGGGAGAGTTTTTTCAGTAGACGCTGTAGGCGGTTGGGGTCTTGTAGGTCGATTTGGGGTGAGATTTTGAGCTGTTGCATAGGCGTTGCAAATGTATTTTTGAGATTGACTTGGTGAGCTGAGGATAACAAGTGGATGAGAAAAACAAATTTGAATTAATTTTAGTTAACCTACCTTCTTGTTGAACTCTAGTTGGCATAGCAATTGTCAAAGAATTCGGATATTGCTCTGTGGATGCAAAGTATCCAAAAAATGTTCCGGATAGTACTGCTAGCAGGGTGTTAGAATATGAAGGCTTTGGTGAAATTTGACCTACATTTTCTAAAATATGGTTCCAGCAATCTCTAGTTAAGGTAAAATTCTCGTTTTGCCAACAAATAATCTTCTCGGGAGTTGGAACCATAACATGAAGGCTATTTGGTTCCTCAGATGAAAATAAAACTCTAAGCACAAATGAAGGAGCATTGTAAAATGCTTTCAAGTTACTCCAGAATGTCGTGTTGTGTCGCTTTCCAACTGTTGATAATGTTTTAGTCAGGTCTATAGAATCCTGTCTCTGATCTACTACTTCATCCAATATGAATCGCATGATCGATATACCATCTCCAAGTGAGTGATGAAATCGAAAAAGTACCTGGTGAGAATGTACTAATTAATATCGCTTATTTAGTGGTTACTGTTTCAACTTACTGGATACTTAGCCAAGTTCGTTTGTGAATCTTCAATGTATTGCGTTCCAACTAGTAGTTCCCATGCATTATTGTTAGTCCGAAATAACTTTCTGTTACAGATTTTCGTAACATAATCACAAATCTCCTTTTCAGTCACTGTTGCATTCTCGTTGATTCTCACAAGTCGTATATAGTCACTTAGTTTAACTTCCTTAGCCCGAGTCCAGAAGTAGAACCCAAGTGAGCGATTACGCTGGAGAAAAAGCTTCCTGAAAGCTTCATTATTTCGATTCTTCAATATCACTTCGAAACGTTCTGTTAGGAACGCTACAATCTGTTGTGGCGTCCTGCCAGCTTGTTCCGATAACGAGCCTTCGGCAAATCCCAGCACATTGACCACGCCACTGTTTCGATCCTCGTCCAGGCCCCAGATTACGTCCGATCCGGCGAGCATGCCGGCGTATCGTCCTTTGAACTTGTGCCCGATGATCCATGCAACTAGCGCCCGGTACAGACTTAAACCTACCATGACTATGCTAATCACTGGCACTAGTGGAAGTGCTGCGGCGAACGCCAAAAATCGAATCATTTTCGAGAGTTTTTAGCGAAGGATTATGTGATAACACAGGGTTTGTTGGACCGATATTGGCACGGTTTGTACTGGTCGGAAGTGCAAACACGACTGACGCTGATGCAAGCAGCTTTGAACTCGTACATGAGAGAGCTGATTGTAGCTTGCAAATTGATTTGTTAGACTGTAAAAAAAGTTATTTTTTTACAATAAACTTTATTTATTGAAACCACAGCACTTATGCAAATCACAAACAATGAACAAGAACAATGTCCTTAATGAATACACCAAAGGAAAACAATAAATATTAAAAAAAAAGACAAATTAACAAATAGACATCACTTTTTAACCGTAAATCCGCGATTCCGACAAAATCACTAAACATAAATTGAAAACAAGACAAACAAATTCAAAAAAAAAAATCACACCTCACTCTTCTCAGTCTTGCATGCTCCCTCTACGCCCTACCCCCTTCTCTACTCCCCCTTCAGCACCACGTCCATGCGTTCAATCTCAGCAATAGTTTCCGCCAGAATCGAGTGCGCGTCGTCCTCGGTCGCGATGACCGCCCGATCCGCCAGGATGCCCAGCTGCAGCTTTCCGCCGTACGTGAGCAGCGTCAGCCCGACCGCCGTCTGGCCAATGTTCGGGATCCAGAAGCTCAGGTTCTTCAGCTCGCGCCCGTTGATCTGGGGCTTCTGCTGGGGCCCCGGCAGGTTCGAGATGGCCATCGTGCTGTGGGCACTGTTGAGGATCTTCCGCAGCAGGTTGTCCGGGAAGAGGCACGCCACCGTGTTCATGATCCAGTAGTTGATCTGTGCGGGGATTTGTTGTAGTTTGGTGGTTGGGTGCGGGGTTGAGTTACGTACCATGTAGTCCGGGGACGATCGCAGCGCATCCGAGTGCTGCTTGACGTCGTTCAGGCGGGACATTAGGGTCTGCATGCGGTTTGGATCGCTGAGGTCGATGCCGGAGGTGATCGGTAAGGTTTGGAGTGCAACCGAGAATTTGTTGTGGAGTTTCAGTTGGGGAGCTGTAATGAAGATTCGTGGGATTAGTTGGCGATTGATACCTGACATTAGCGATCGTACATTCCCGCTCGACTCTAGTTGGAAGGACGACGGTGATGTCTTCGGGAACTTGATCCGTCTTCCGGCTGAGGTACTTTTGCAGACTGCTTGAAAGGGCCGTTAGGAATGCGTCGGAGAATCGTGCACCGGGGAGTTGCTGCTTGGTTCGCTTGATGACTTCAACCCAGTGGGTATCGCTGTGTTCTTCCTCGTGGATCCAGCTGACGACCTTCTGGTTTGAGAGCTCGCTGGCATGGATGCAGTTGTGGTCGACGGCACGAGCGGACACGTCGTGGAAGAAGGCCGGAGCGGTGAAGATGGTCCAAAGTAGTTGAAGCTGTTGACGCTTCCAGGTGTAGATCTGTCGAGCGGTAGGGATCCGCTGGTAGAGCTTCTCGATCAGACTGCGCTGCTGGAGGAAGCGATTGGCGTTCTGCTGGATTCGGTACTCGAGGTTCATCGCCTTAAAGTTGGAAAGTCGCTTCCAACGGGATGGTACCTCCTTGTCGACGATGCTCTCCAGCAGAAGACGGAGCAGTGCAACGCCATCTCCAAGGGAGTGGTGCACACGGAATATGACGGGGAAGCGTAACACGTTGCGTTTCTCGTCCAGCAGTGGTTGTCGGCCGACCAGAATCTCCCAGGAAGCGGTATGGCTTCGCAACAAATATCGATTATTGATTTCACTCATTAGACTGCGCAGTTTCCGCTCGTCGATGTAGCGTTCGTCCGCCTCGAGTGGAATGTACTCCAGGTAGCGAATGTAATCCTCAATTGTCAGGTCAGACAGGTCGCTCCAGTAGTAGTACCCGAGCTCCAGCTTGCGAAGCCAAAACATTTTCGGATGGGATCGTATGGCTCCCATCAACCTCGAGGAAATTCGCTTCCTCAGGACCAACAGCATTTCAGCACTAGTCGAGCTGTCCTGACCATCAGCGGACTCTTCAATATAAGCCATAATGTTGATCATACCACGTGAGTTATCCCGCTCAATAGCCCACACCACATCCGCTCCGTCCAAGAGACCCATAAAGTGCGCTCCATGGCGCCAGCTAAGGATGATCCCTATCACCCCTCGGTATAAACGGAAGGCAAAGAAAACCAACAGCAAAATCGGAGATAAGATGCAAAACTGCAAAAAAGTCACCAAAACGAACAGGAATCGTCGGACTTCTGCCATGTTGAGCTGCTTCAAGAAGTTGTACGCCTTGGATTCGGCAGATTCCTCTCGCAATCGGGTCAATTTGTGGCGTATAAACAGAATCATCAGCACTCCCGTCAGCAGTCCCAGCTGGGCCGACGAAAGCATCGTTCCAACAGATCTGCAACCCCCCAAAAATAACAAAACTCATCACTCAAAAAATCCACATCATCAAAAACCACAAAAATATTACACTAATTCACTTCCTGCGACAGCGGCACCAGGACGATCCTTCAGGGTCACTAGTGGGTCGATTGTGGGGCCCGCGTGGCTGCAATTACTACGAGATATCACCTCCCAAAGGGAGCGCTGATCCGAGGCCCACTGGAACCAGGTCGGTGCTGAGTCGTTCGTGGATATCATGGTAACGTTGATGGGGGTGGGGTTTACTTTAGGTTGCGAGATGTTGGAGAACTTTTGAACTATTGAAGGTACTGTCTCTAATAGAATGAACCGTGGCAAGGTAGGGAAATGGCTTTTATAGCTCCAAGAAATGAACATCATATGTAGCAGTTTTGGTCTTAGGATTTGCTAGGGGTGTCACAAATTTAACTTTTTTCTTAACATCAAATGTTTGCAATTTCGAAACTTTTCGATGAAGTTTCTTAAAATAATAGGTTTTAAAAAATATATAAATTTGACCACCCTTAATCGCACCAAGTTATTATCCGATGTAGTGCAGTCTATTGCTATATCTACAAGTGGACAATTCTTGTGTGTTTTGCTTTCTTTTGTATTTGCAGGAGTTGGTGCCGCCACACCGTCGTTCTTTTGTTGTATTGGCTACTTATAATTCATATTTTCGTTTCTGATGGTCCAGACGAAAACGTAGCTCTGGAAGCCTTATCAGTGCGTGTGTTGTCTATCGGCAGGCGATTCCATGCCATAATATGACGATTTTTTAAATAAATTTTATTGATATTTTATTTTATGTTTTAACTGACATTGGACATTGGTGACATTTGATCAAATGAAATTAAAATTATGCTCAAATACTAATTAATTGTCAAAACAAGTCACCCAACAGTGTTTCTTGTTAAAGGGAATCGTATTGACGTGCATAGTATTTAATTTTGTAAATTTGGAAGGTCTAATTTTGGAAAGTTTAATATTACCTCTTTTATGATGTAATTTAACCTCAATCTAGACTAACAAAGTTACATTACTCCAGAAAAGTGGTAAAATTACACATTTTCAGATGTAAAATTACACCTTTTTCTGACATAAAAGATGTACCACTTCCTAGATGTAATATTACCATGACTTTTTTTTATTGTGTGGTTACAATGTTTTAGCAATTCCAACAAAAATATTAAAAAGTAGTTTTTTCGAGAGATATTTTTTGGCCAAAAACGTAACTCACCTTTAGACAGTTGCCAAAATAATAGGATTGTTTCTGGGAACGTAATGTTTTCAGAAAAGGTTTCCAAAGATGTCCCCTATCAAACCATTTGAACATAACAATGTTTGATTGTAAAGCACTTAAGAAATTGCAAAACCCATAAAAATCACGTTGACCCAATCCCCACTAACGGTATTGCCAATAAAAAACGGTTTTAAAATACTCCATTAAGCAAAAGCACCTCTGCAAAAAATATTTTTGAGAAGATGAGACAATTTAATACAATTTGCTTTTTGGACACTGTTGATCAGACTGCTGATTGCTAGGATATAGAATTTTAAATTCTAAATTTCGATAAAAATGAGCCTTTTTGTCAGTTTCATTTAATTAGCCCCGCCATAAATCAGACACCATCGGTTCAATTTTTAATATTATAAAATGAAACTTTCGTGATATGTTTTGCTCTTTTTTAGAAAAAAATATTTCGAAATTCTTGGACATATTTTTGTTGTATTAGTGCTTTTCTATCGTGAAGTATTTTTAAATTGCAAAAAACTAAACATCTTTCGACAAATTTTATCCTGAAATGCCTAGGACTTTCTAACGGTGCAATTAATTCAAAAATGTGTAAAGCTGACATAAAAACGTACTTAAATTATTGAATTTTCCAACTGCGGCCGTGATATTTGATTCAAAAATGACATATTTAAAAATAATTTATACGAAGGATCACCATTATTATATTCAAGTATGTTAAACAAATTACAAAATTATGATTTGAAATTGAATTTTAGTGTTTATTGTGCCTAGAGGTAAGTGACAAAAAATATTTAATAATATGTTTGGTGTGCAGAAATAAAATTTTGCAAAGTGAGGTTTATGATTTTTCATTTTAAATAAACGTATTTTTTTAAAATAAATTTCTATGATAAATTTTACAGTTGACTCAAGATGAGAATTTACATAAAATTCTTACAATTAAGGGATTTTTTTAATGCTTGTTTGTAACTGAAACTGAAATAAACCAATTCAATTTTGAAATGTGCTCGTGTAAAAATCTCAAATTTTCTATTTCCAATAAATGTAACGATCAAAATTTATCTTTTGATCAATTTTTTTAAATATTTATTTTTTAACAGCTAGCAACAAATGTTTAAAAGCATTTCGGATTCTGGGGAAAATAATTTGTTTCATGTTTTGTGGCAATTTACATATCTTTTCCGAAACAAATCACCAATTGATCAAAACTGTGTCATATTATCTTACCTTGTTGGATGAATACATATCATATCATATTAATTGAGAAAAAAATGGAAGATTTCAAAAGTTGCAAAAAGGTAAAAAATTTCTCAAACCAGATTTGTTAGTGTTTATGTTGGCATGGAATAAGCCTTTGCTGCATTATAATTTGAGGGTGGTAAACTTCGGTTGCATCAAAGTGCTTCCGCTGAGTTGGCTGCGGAAGATGGTATTGGTACATTGAAAGAGGAAATCCTACCATTTGTTGACAAGTTAGCATTTTGTGTCGTGCGTTAATTAGTAGGTCGTTGGCTTAGAATACCTATCGAAAAAATATGCAGAAAGCAACTGAAGGCTTTGAATTTTAACTGATGCAATTTTTTACTATGTTTCTTTAGCGATTTATTGTCCTTGAAAAATAAAAATTGGCTTTCAGAAATTCAGAAATGGTATATGCACGGGTCCCCCACAGACCGTTATTATGCAGAAAAAATGTCCACCCAAACCAATGATTGGACATGGTTTCTGGGACCATTCTGCATCTCTGGGCCAAGTTTCAAAATATTTGCCGGCAGAAATTTCGAGTACGGTCAGTTTTAGTATTTTTAGTTGAAATTAAGGGGAAATCACATGTAAAATGCGTAGGAAAAGATCAAAGTTTCAATGTTTTAACTCTAACACGTTACTGGTCATTGTACTTACATGTAGTAGAATGATATAAAACGATTTACGGAACTGACTTAGCCGGATTAAGCCTTACACAGCTAAAAAAGCAGTAATCCAGCTGCGTGTAAAAGGCCGGGGTGTAAAATAAATATTGCATTATTCTATGCAATTTTATGTGATTTTACACCCTGAAATATATAGCCCATCAGTATGGGAAACCTTCTTGACCGAAATGTCAAGCTCATATATGCGTTTATCCTTACAGCTTTTCATCGGTCTGATGGCTGAGCGGGCTAAGGCGCCAGTCCTTAACGATGGTGCTGAGTTTGAATCCCGTAGGTTGCAACTTTTTTTTGTGTTTGCAAAAACTGTACATGCAGTGTGTAATTTTAAGTGTTTATTTTGACGAAGGTGATGTGCATGCTTTTGCATGCGATTTTACCATCGGATTTTTTGCTGTGTAGTTAAGTGACTTAAGTGCATTATTTACAAGTTTATATCTAAATATTTTTTTAAAAATCCTTCATTAGGTAATTTTAAGTCTAGGAAGACTAGATTGCATAAAAATAATTAAAGTGGGGTAACTTTGAGCCAAGGGGCGACAATGTACAAAAGATTGTTTTGATAAGCATTAAGTTTATGTCAATATTTGTTTGTAGACTGCTTAATTTGGTCTATTTATGTTCCCAAACCCAAAAATAATTTGATGATATTGCTTCGCAGATCGCAAATTAATATGTTTAAAAAGGCCTATTGATTTTTAATCACCTATAAGTGACAAATTTAAAAATGATGCGCAAATAAATGAAAAACAATTATGTGACGTGGCAAGTTTGTAGCATTGCATTAATAATAAAATTGTTTTTTTTTTTTTTTTTTTTTTGTTATAAAACGTTTAGAAACTTGAACCATACGAATGAAATTTAGTGAGTATTTCAGCTATCATTTATGCTCAAACATTTTTGTTGCCCTGTGTAATGATTATAATTAGCAAAAGTTTAATGGCACAACTTCCCACAGGATTAATATTTCAAACCAATTATAATTTTGCAAAATTGCAGACAACATGTAAGTACAATTTAAAACCATGACCAGTAACGTGTTAGAGTTAAAACATTGAAACTTTGATCTTTTCCTACGCATTTTACATGTGATTTCCCCTTAATTTCAACTAAAAATACTAAAACTGACCGTATTCGAAATTTCTGCCGGCAAATATTTTGAAACTTGGCCCAGAGGTGCAGAATGGTCCCAGAAACCATGTCCAATCATTGGTTTGGGTGGAAATTTTTTCTGCATAATAACGGTCTGTGGGGGACCCGTGATATGGGGATAATTACTTTATTGTCACTTGATTTTTTTTACAAGTTCAAACAAATCAACGATACAAATATTATCTAATAGGATTGTCAAGTTATGATACAGTCTTTCTCGAACGTTACGCAGGTCAGCTATTGCGTCAATTCTCACTTCAGGTTACACCTCATGGAAAATCAATGCCCATTCTGTAACAAATATTTTTAGATTGCGTTTCCATAACCTGGATATCGTGTGCTGTCCGTCTTCCATCATTCGTCAACACCTGACTACCTCGAATGTGCAAAAATGCCAAGCTTCTTCATAGTCCCACCTCCCCTTCAGGTGTCTCTTCTACGCACAACATCCTAATAACTATAACTTGCACGCAGGAAGAACCGTTTACGGAGTGAATTTATTTCCCGCACATTGTTGGCTGGTAGGGCCATTAACGCGCGCGCCGGACTCGGGGACTGGGACATTTGGTTCATTTCCAGCCGCGTTGCTCTTTCACCAGCCCATCGATTTGTGCTCGGAAAATGTATGTCCGTTCGTACGTCTTGCTGGAATGACGGAGGGGTTAGGGGAGTTGTTGTTGACTTGTTGAATTTTTTAAAGTCTTTTGTTTTAAAGTTTTTAAGAAACCACTAAAAATGACAAATTAACTAATTTTTTATCAAGTCCAACAAATGCCACCTCACCCTACCTGAGTAGTATATTAAAATGCGATGCGTTTACCGGTTGTTGCAGAATCAAGACAGGGGAGTAAAGAGTAAAGAGCGAGGCGTTGTAATAAGAAACACGTGCTGTTGTTGTGTGTGGGGCGCATATGGAAATTGACCACAACCGGGTTGAGGTGCTGCCACCCACAATGGGGAGGAAGGGTGGTAGGGAGGTGGTTGGTGAAAAACCATAATGTTTATGTTGTGTGAGAAAGGTTTTTTTTCGCTTCGTTCTCGACGTGGGGCTGGATTTATGTCCATCTTCACAATTAGAATGTACAGTTGGGAGGTGAATTTGTGACACTTGGCTTTTTCATGATTTGAAATTGTATAGTTTATTAAAACAGCTGCTCTATACTATACTCAGAAGTCCATTCAACTTTTGAAAAAGAAATTTCAAGTTCAAAAAAAATCAAACAATAAAATGCAAAAGAGAAGATATTTCAAGTTCATCCCAAATGTCAGCCAAATGTTTAAATTTACTCATTTCATATGTTTGAGGTATGGTGATTTAGGCGATACACTTCAACATTTTAGATATTAAGTAAAAAGCTCTTGTAAAAATCAAACTTGACTCTTTTTTTTCTTAGGCCGCTGCAAATATTTTTTTAAGTTTATGTCCCTCGACTCTGACAAAATGTCGAAACGGGAAATAAAATACAAACATTTGAAAGTACAAGCCAGCCTATTAACATTTAAATAAAAAAAAACCTTTTAATTGAAGATTTTTTTCTGGAAAAAATAGCCTTATGCAGTACTGTACATCTGAATTTAACAAAAATTCGAAATATTTTTAATCGCTCTAAAAATGCTAAATATGATTTCGAATGCTGGAAAATGCATTTCGATTTTTTTTTTCAGTTGATTTAACTTTTATTTCATCAACATTTTGAAGTTTTTTGAAGAAATATGTGGGTGGGGGCTAAAGCATTTGCATCAGCCGTACATTTTTTACAAATTTTAAGTGATTATTCCTTATGAATTATGCAACACCTTTGACATTTTTTTTGAAAATTAAGATTAAATATTGAAATTGTACATAGCTCACATCGAAAACTGGTATAATGACTTTTACGCCAGGTGGATATTTTTTCAAAAGTATTTTTAAAAGTTTTTTTGACTTTGTTTTTAGTTTATTTTTCAGTCCTTTTTAAACTGTTTTGTAATCCGTAATTTAATTTGAACTATCGAAAATATGATTTTTAATTTTGGAAATCTGGTATTTTCTTAGATTTATAATTTAATTGAATAATTAATTGTATAATGCAATATAAGGTGAAAGGCATGTATTCCCATTCAATTTATGCCTTAGAAAGACGTTTTCGACCATGTACACCAGTGGTTCTTAACCTTTTTCGATCCATTCCCCCCTTGATTGATTTTCATGAACCTCATTCCCCATTTATTTTTAACTTATTTGTATCGTTGAATAAATGGCACAATTTTGGCTTTAATTTTAATAGAATGATTTCATTTTTTACAGCATATTTATTTTGCTATGCTTGCAACAATACAAAACCTTAAAGCATTTTGTTCATAATTTTTGCATTAGTACACTGCCCATGTTCGCATAAATGTCCCATATGCAAAAACAGCAAGCTGAGAAAAACGTATTTGAAGTTTGTCCCACAAATAAGGTTACGTGTTAAGTTTTCGCGAAAAAACTGGATTTTCTCCTGATTTCTAGAACAAAGTACTGGATGTTATAGGCTTTTCTGAAAGAGCACACGATTTTGAACCAAACTGCATAATTAACTCAAAAACGATGAAAATGCATATGGGACATTTATGCGATCATGGGAAGTACACCGCAAAAAAAAAAAAATATTGCGCCTTGCAGCAATTTCTAGAGTTTTGTGTTAATCGTGCTAGGCCTAGATTTTTTCATCACACTGCCTTGCATGACTGAGAACTGTCAACTTTGCGCACTTTGCACCTCAGTAGAGTGCTGCGGGATTATTTTCATCACAGTTGGCAAACTAAATTTCTATCACACCATCAAAACAAAACAAGTGCAATGCATCGACTTCTGACCCCAATCTAGTCACCAAGCTGTGGTGACCGAGGCAGTTAAGTCATTGAGATGGTCTGTTAAAGGTTCCTGGCTCGATTCTAGAAGTTGAAACTTTTGAGATTACTTTTTATTTTTATTTTTTATTTTTTTTTCTAGAAAGGCTCAATTGATGCCATATTCCACCTTTGGCCTGAACATTCAATTACCGGAAGTTATTACAATTTGAGTTCTGATCGTTTCGTAAATTGTCTAAATGAATTTAATGACTTAGACAGTTTTAAATCTATATATATAAAAAATTTCGACGGTTTTGTTCGAACGCGAATCAGTTCAATACGGAGCATCGGATCGAGGTGCTTTTTGTTGCGTTGGGTTCGTACAAGTACAAGGAAGGTTCTTACGTCAAAAAGTTACAACTTTGGCCACTCTGGAACCGATTCCGGAAAATCTGCAGATTGTATGGGAAAAGTTACGCAAAATCAAATTTTGATCACAGGAGGCTGAATAAGCAAAAAAGTTGAAAACGTCAACAAACGAAAAAAAGGCAGAACGAAGTTTGCCGGGAAGAGCTTGTGTTTTATAAAGATCATATAATGTACTGAAGAAGAACCGTTTATATTTTAATGTCCAATTTTGTGCCAATCTATGGAATACTTTCAGTAGACTTTATGATTTTGCTAACAGGAATTTATTCATTCTCCTTTTATTTTTTCCGATTTAAATACATATTTTCCTGTAACCGTTGGTCATAATCCATGACGAACTACATTTAACTCTTCACATCAGTAGTGAGGGGACTTCTCCAACCTGGTATCATAATGGATAAGACGTGATCCTCGGTGTGTTGATCATCAATGACCCGGAACCCGGAGATTTCGCGAGCTCGCGTCCGTTTCGGTTTTATCGGCCTGGACAGTGTAAGTCCTGTATGGCATTTGCCTACATCCAACCGTTATAAGAGCACCTCATCGCGCCGTCAACGCCAAGGACGAATACCCAGAAGCCACTCGCCTCCAACGCCAAGGAGGGCACGCCCGCCCTCTCAGCACGCTCGGATCAGACGCTGGGGCTGCCGATTCAACAAGGAAGGAAGATTTCTGCGTGAAACGAATCCAACAGCTGGTCGTCCATCCACATCCGGCACGGAAGTCTAAGCCGAAGACAGCCTCAAGGCCGCAGTTTAGAAGCTACATCCGGCAACAAAGACTGGAGATCGCAGCTGGGAAAACCCGCCATCGCCAAAGCTAAAAAGCCAAGAAAGTGAAGTTTTTTGAGTGTTCAACTATTCCACACACTTAAGTCCCACAAAACTGTCTTGCACTTCCAATGAATCTGTTCCGTTCCTCTTCAGATTGGGTCCTGAAACACAATGGATGAGTAGAATTTTCGTAACATGGCCCGACATTCCAAAAATAGAAATCAAAACATAAACAGTTTACATACCTTGACAACCCTTGGAAACGACACAACTGTGATGAAAAATCACTGTAATAAAAAAGTTACTGTGATGAAAATAACTGAGCAAGACTCTAGTAAAGTGCAAAATGCGCAATAACATAAAAAAATAAAAATAAATCAAGCAATAATAATTATAACATTTTTTCACTAATCTTTTCAAACTTTTCGTGCATGTAGCATATGCATAATACAACAATATAAAAATGAATTAAAGAAGGAATACTCTTGATTAGCAATAAGAAAAAAAATCAGTTCTATTAATGCATAAAATCATGCAAAAATTCATGTAGAATATTTTCTCATAAAAACGAATGAATGCAAATGCAAATATATTTTGTTCAAGTGCTGCTCCAGTTTTAACGAATTCAAATTAGATTTAATTGTAAAACAATTGTTAATAACTAAAGTAACGAACACATAAATAAAAAAAAAAATAAAAAAATAGAACTGCTCAACCCAAAAATGCGGGTAAATTGTTGAATTTGAATGTATTGAAATTTTTACAAAATCGAAAAAAGATTCCAATTTTGAAATAGTAGTTTATGCAACAAGTTGCAAAAAGAAGATTTTTTCAGCACGAGTCGTTCATTTATCCAACGAGGTTTACCCAAATGGAAAAAATACGACGAGTGCTGACAAAATCCCCTTTTGCAACATTTTTTTTTTGAAATTTCCAAAAACGTTTTTGAATGGAATTTTATGTCAAACATTCATTTGTTAAATGAATTCACCGTTAAAAAAACATATTGAAAATTGTATATTTTCGATACTAGTGCTAAAAAGTGCAACTTTTCAGCGCCCATTTCAGTGCTGAAAAGTAGAACTTTTCAGTACTGGTAGCACATTCTGTCATTTTTGGTACAAAAAGCAGTCTGTTTGGTCGCTCGAGAACGACAGGTAAAATAAGTAGTTTCACCATGGAATTGCAAAAACAATATTTTCGATTTTGAAAACATTTGCAACGAATTTGATTAAAAACTGTTGCCGAGTTTTAAACATTTCATAGTATACAAATTCAACAACATAGTGTTATCGGAATTGCTTACAGGATTTCTATCCGTGCTGATAAGATTTTTGTTTTTTTTTTTTGCAAAAACGTTCAAAACCATTGGATTTTTATTGCGCCTTCATTGTCCCCTTAGAATGACCAAATTCCTTCCCAGGGGGAATTCCTCACCGGTTGAGAAACATTGATTTACATGAAAAAACAAGTTTTCTAGAAGTTATGAAATTCAATTTATTGGACTTGATTCGTAAAATATTTCAATCGAAGGTTTTTTTTGGAAATTTGGAATGTTTTTTTCCTTGCAATAAATAGCCTGATAAGATGTTAGCAAGCGAGTTGCTTTTTAAAAATATTGTCAGAAATTAGGTTTATTTTGAAAAAAGCAAAAACAAAAAATTAGAAATAAAAAAAAGAAATGTTAATGTTCTACTTTCAAATAAAATTTTATATTGGAAAATGTAGTTATGGATTATAATTAGCAGGCTTTTTCATTGCTTCGATTTTTGCTGAAAAACTATTAAATGTGTTTGTTAAAAAAAAGTTAATAATAAATACTGTATTATAAAACAGGGCTGCCTGCAGTAACACCAGTAGCAGTGGGGGTGGCCAGGCCGTGGCCGAGTGGCGCGCTGGCCAGTGACGATTTATGCGTGTGAGTTCCCCTCAAACCTCCGGACCCTTCCCCTCCAAATCATCATCGTGCGGAATTCATAATCTTGGACTTCCCCTCTGGGGCCCGACCAGGGAGGAGCAGAGCCCCGAGTTGATTTGTCTGGTGGCCATATAAATTTCTTCATTTCCTCTTGGCTCATTGTTTTTATTTTTGTTTTAATTTTATTATATACAACAGTTTCGGATTTCGTAGCCGGGCCGGGCCGGGACGTGGTGCTGGCTGGAAGTGATTTGTTTACAATCAATTTTTATTTTGTATACAATCGAGGGGTCCACCCAAGTCCGGGTTTTACCGCTCGCTGTAACATATGGCAAGGTGTGAAGATTTTTTCCCGCATTCATTTGGGTACGGAAAATACGTTACGGTTTGGAGATTATTTTGAGATCGCCGTGGTGTTCCGAGGGGGGATTTTCTTGGCGTTGTTGTTGTTTTTTCGTGCATGGTAGACTGAAATAATTACTATTTACAATTTGCTAGCTGATATACTAAACCCCCTTTCGACGATGGGGTGGGATTTCGAAGACGCGAGAGAGGAAGTTGTGTTGATTTTATAGAGATTCATTTTTTATTCGGGAAGAAAAATATGCAGCTTTTTTATTATTCTCTCTTGTTTTTCTGCGAACAGCTATAATAAATGACGGTAACATTTCAATCGACGGCGAAATATGTGAAAACCCATTTAATTCTCTTGTTTTAGCTACAGCTTAGTTAAAAAACGACCTATCTAAAGATGTACACAATACGCTTCGAAAAAAACCACGTGGATTACGGAGTTCCGGCGGACTTGGACACGGCGATGGCAGTCGTACTGCCACCACTGCCACTAGAGGGGGAGGAGGTCTTTCCGGTGAGCTTCTGCCGCTTGACCCAGCACAGGATGTTGACCCAGGCGAAGGCACACGAGCCGACGTACACGACGCGGAACTTGGGAGGCACCAGCAGGAAGTTGACGGTCTGCGCCGGCAGCCAGAACAGACAGGACCGGGCGAAGGTAGGCACGAATTTTTGCTTGCACTCCTCGACGATGCTGGGCTGGCGCTCCATCAGGGCCATTCCTGGGAAGAGAGGGAGGATGTTAATATTAGATTTTATGTTGCCTGTTGAAAGGCCAAAAAAGATGTGCGAAATCATTTTTCACGAAAGTTTTCAAGATCTATAGCATCCTTATCTTGATTTAATATAATATTTTTCTCTATATCGGATTATATTAAAAAACAATCCAATCCAAACACTTAGAAAAACAGTTACTCTCATTCTTATAATAATAGCATTTGTTTTTGTTTTTCAATAAATCTTTCTTATTCCCAATTCATTAGAGTTTCCACCCAAAATTTTATCTAATTTGGTCCAGCCAGTCATGAGATATCGCGACACCGTAAGGCTGGTACAAATTTTATTTAAAGTTTTTGTCTCGCCCCCCTTCAAAGTTGGCCCGTTACATCAGAGGGCAAAAATTTTTTTTTCAAAAAACTTCATAATTTCAATGGAAATTTCAGTACAATCAGCTGAAATCAATTTAAATTGCATTTCTATGCGTTTAGATGTTATTTAAGCATGTTTGGGTTGATTTAAAAATCTTTTGAATTTTTGAAAATTTTCGATGTTTAAGTTCTTTTTTTCGCTAAAATTTTTGTTTTCGTCAAATCTTTAATCTTTCGAAAATTAATGATTGCAAAACAACTGAACTAGTGTTAAATGCATTTTTTTTTCACTTTTTGCATGCAAATGCTGAAACAATGGCTTATTAATTCTATATTTATATTTTTTTATTTTTTTGCTCCACCCCTGGACCCGACCAGAGCCGAGGGACAAAAACATTGAAAAATATTCGCATCGGCTTAATCCAACCTTTAGTGGCTTAATCAAACCTTTAGAAGGGATGTTAATATCAATAATGCATCATAATTAACATTTTAACATTTTAACATTTAAACATTTAAACATTTAAACATTTAAACATTTTAACATTTTAACATTTTAACATTTTAACATTTTAACATTTTAACATTTCAACATTTCAACATTTCAACATTTCAACATTTCAACATTTCAACATTTTAACATTTTAACATTTTAACATTTTAACATTTTAACATTTTAACATTTTAACATTTTAACATTTTAACATTTTAACATTTTAACATTTTAACATTTTAACATTTTAACATTTTAACATTTTAACATTTTAACATTTTAACATTTTAACATTTTAACATTTTAACATTTTAACATTTTAACATTTTAACATTTTAACATTTTAACATTTTAACATTTTAACATTTTAACATTTTAACATTTTAACATTTTAACATTTTAACATTTTAACATTTTAACATTTTAACATTTTAACATTTTAACATTTTAACATTTTAACATTTTAACATTTTAACATTTTAACATTTTAACATTTTAACATTTTAACATTTTAACATTTTAACATTTTAACATTTTAACATTTTAACATTTTAACATTTTAACATTTTAACATTTTAACATTTTAACATTTTAACATTTTAACATTTTAACATTTTAACATTTTAACATTTTAACATTTTAACATTTTAACATTTTAACATTTTAACATTTTAACATTTTAACATTTTAACATTTTAACATTTTAACATTTTAACATTTTAACATTTTACCATTTTAACATTTTAACATTTTAACATTTTAACATTTTAACATTTTAACATTTTAACATTTTAACATTTTAACATTTTAACATTTTAACATTTTAACATTTTAACATTTTAACATTTTAACATTTTAACATTTTAACATTTTAACATTTTAACATTTTAACATTTTAACATTTTAACATTTTAACATTTTAACATTTTAACATTTTAACATTTTAACATTTTAACATTTTAACATTTTAACATTTTAACATTTTAACATTTTAACATTTTAACATTTTAACATTTTAACATTTTAACATTTTAACATTTTAACATTTTAACATTTTAACATTTTAACATTTTAACATTTTAACATTTTAACATTTTAACATTTTAACATTTTAACATTTTAACGTTTTAACATTTTAACATTTTAACATTTTAACATTTTAACATTTTAACATTTTAACATTTTAACATTTTAACATTTTAACATTTTAACATTTTAACATTTTAACATTTTAACATTTTAACATTTTAACATTTTAACATTTTAACATTTTAACATTTTAACATTTTAACATTTTAACATTTTAACATTTTAACATTTTAACATTTTAACATTTTAACATTTTAACATTTTAACATTTTAACATTTTAACATTTTAACATTTTAACATTTTAACATTTTAACATTTTAACATTTTAACATTTTAACATTTTAACATTTTAACATTTTAACATTTTAACATTTTAACATTTTAACATTTTAACATTTTAACATTTTAACATTTTAACATTTTAACATTTTAACATTTTAATATTTTAACATTTTTTTTAGTTTTTAATTGTTAGTTTTTAGTTTTTAGTAGAGGTGGGCAAAACCGCTCTTTTTTAGGAGCCGCTCATTTTCGTTCGCTCTTTAAAAAGAGCCGCTCTTTTGAACGGCTCTTTCGCTCTTTTTCAAAATTTAGATGAAAATCGTTTGATTTTATAAGTTATTTCACATTGGACTTTTATAAATTATTTCATAAAAAAAATTAAAACTAAAAACGAGAAATTGCCCTTGAAAACCATAGGTCTTGGCGGTCTCTATGTCACGAATTCACTCGAACCTAAACATTCGAGTAAATGAATGGCATTCAAATTTATATCTTGGAAAAATTGCTATCAATTTTAAAATTGCGTTTATTCCTGCAAGAATTGAACTAATGCTGATATTTTATTTGGGGAAAATATTCTGTGAACTCTTTTCTACATTCGGTTTACTCGATAATGTCTTTAAACGCTAAAGTTCAATCGGACAAAAGAATTTTTTTCCTAAATTTCTAAACTATTCAGTAATTGTTTGGTAATATTTTACAAATTATGCAATTTGAAATGCTCAAATTTGTATTCCGGTAATATTTTAATGTACATTAGTAGTAAAATGAAAAGTTTTTTACATTTTGTTTAGAAAATCATTAAGGCCGTTGCAAATATTTTTCAAAGTTTATGTCGCCCCCCCCCCCCCCCCTTCAAAATCGGTCTGAAAAATCAGGGGGCAAAAAAAAAATTTTTCCAGAAAACTTCAAAATTTCCATGAAATTAGAAGTCTAATCAATTGAAAACAATCTAAAATGCATTTTTCTGCATTAATAATCATATTTAGCATATTTGGGCTTGTTTAAAAATGTTTTGAATTTTTATGAAATTCCAATGTACAGCACCGCAAAAATTTTATTTTTCGCAAAAAAAAAATTTTCGTCAATACTTAGATATTTTGGAAACTAATGATGGCAAAACAACTGGACAGGTGTATAATGCATTTAAAAACACTTTTTTCATTAAAATGTTGAAACCATGGCTCGTAATTTCAATTTTTATACTTTTTTATTTTTTTGCCCCCCCCCCCCCCTCGACTTTGGTCAGAGTCGAGGGACATAAACTTCAAAAAATATTTGCAACGGCCTTACTTTTGGGATTAATTTTTATAAGCATTTTCAATTCTCATAAACAAATTTAATACTACATTTTTTATTGAAATTCAATAAATTATATTTATAACAAACATCATGGCATCTTGAAACGGTTCTTTCAAAAGACCGGAGTTTAAAAAAGAACCGCGGTTCTTTTTTTGTGAGCCACGGTTCGTTCGCTCTTTTCAGTGAACCGGCTCTTTGAGCGGCTCGCTCTTTTTTTGCCCACCTCTAGTTTTTAGTTTTTAGTTTTTAGTTTTTAGTTTTTAGTTTTTAGTTTTTAGTTTTTAGTTTTTAGTTTTTAGTTTTTAGTTTTTAGTTTTTTCAGAAACTCACCAGTGAAGAAGATCACCAGTAGCGGTGGCGTCAGGATGAACTGGTCCAGCAGCAGCTTCCGAAGCACGATTCGTTTGGCAGTACCGGGAAAAGTCTTATCGAGCCATTTGTACCTGTTGATTGTGGAGGGTTTGGAGGAATTCAAGTAAGAAGGGGTTTGGTTAGGTTTTGATCGCTACAAATTTCTCAGGTGTATCCACGTAATTTCAATCGGTGCCAGTGTAATTTAACCAATCTGACGTGAGACCAACATTGTGCCATTTACCTTTCCGCAAGAAGCATTCCTGAGCAAATGTGAGAATGATTGCAACATGGTTATGGATTTTGGGTTAGAAGCTTGACTCATGAAAATTTCAGTGAAGCTCTGCTAGGTTTTGGGGGGAGGAAACTTGTTAGCGCTATTCGAAAATGGGGTTTAGTTTTCATGGAAGAAACAAAGAAGAAAATAAATATTGGCATGCAGATACCAGGGGAGAAGAAAAATATTTTTCCGAGAAAAGAAAAGAATTTTTCCATTAGATGCATTCCGGTTTTGCGTGCTTGTCTTCTCAAGCTAGAAAACCCACCAATTGTAGAGGATCGGTGAGTAGACGAACGTTCCCATGATGGCGTATCGTCCCAGCGTTGGCTTGTCGATGTCTTGCGGGGGATCAGTCTAGGAAAAAAAGATGCAGGACAAGATTTACAAGGTTGTGTTTGCACACCAAACAGAAGACCACCTACCAGGAATTTCCTCGTGATTGTTTGCTGAGAAAATTCTGCCCCCACGTACAGCGTCCCGTACACGAGACCATTTCCCGCCAACGGGTGTTTGTTGAAAAAGCTTCCGAAAGCTCTCAACAGTGTTGCCATCTCTTTCTGGACAAGCAACCCACTCTTGCACACTCTGAGGAAGGGAATTTCAATTTAATGCCAATGAAATCTTGGAACTCAGTCAAGAATTAGGTAACTTACCTTCAAAATAGAATAATTTGAGCACTTTTGAAGAGGCTTCGAGCTTTTGACGACGGTCTCGTGTACTAATCAGACTTAGCAAAAAGAGCTGAAATCTGACCCGGGACGACTTCGACTTCACAACCTGAGACTTTTCCTGAGCTTGTTAACACACATGTGTTGTGCGGTTGATTGATTGCCAAAGTTGCTTAGTGCCTTCCGGGTAACAAATTGCAGTACAAAACCGATATCAAAACATCTAAAATCACAACGAAACGTGCATCATTTCACAACACAAAACACACTTTTGACGCTCTCCGGCTGTGAGTTAGAAATCAATTTTACGTCCAGGTCAACGAGACGACACTCTGGCACTTCAATACGGGTGTGGATCATGCGCACTGGGGGTTGAACTCGAGGGAAAGCTTCCTCTCGTGTTTAAAGTATCACAACGTGGTCGGTGGTGCACGTGTTCTGTTTTGGGGCTCAACTTTAGCGGCTGGTTTGTTTTGCTCGGCGAGTTTAGGTGGAGCGAGAGGACGCACAGTTGGAGTAGGTGTGTTTGGTGAACTATTGTTATTTTATTTTTAAATATTTGTAAAAATTGCTATTTAATGATGTGAAATTGAATTACTTTGCAACAAAATACTTTGAGGAATTGTTGCTTTTTGTAAATTTTTATGTGTGTATTTTTTATGATGATTTAAAAAAAAAATAAAACAGGATGAACAGATTTCCTGTTTTATTCAATTTTTTCGAACCTTAAAATAATTTTAAGAGAATATGTTAAATTATTGTACAATTTATTTATGGATTTTGAATATATTAACACGAGCTTGTGCTACATAATTCTTAAAAAAGACTCTTAGAATATGAAGAAGATTCGAATCACTAATTCACTAATAAAATCACTAATTCGCACCACATAACTTTAAAAACAACAATTTTAAAAGATCTTAAAACACTTTAAATTATTTACGCAACGTTACGTTATTTAAAAAGAGTTTCTTTTCCGAGTTTTCCCTCTCGGTTTTTTACGACTTAGACAAACATAAAACATAGAACAAAATTATTTATATAATTTTCAGAATTGATTATCCATTGTACTTGGTAATGCTTGATGTATCAAATCATACATGAATTTTGATTTATAAAAATCCACTTAGGCCAACTTAAATTTTTGTCTCTTAACCGTCAAGACTTTTACAAAAAATCAGGCGGCAACAAAAAAAATGCCATTGGAAAAACTTAAGAATGATTGTTAACTACTTGGAGTATAATGTCAGACGTTTATTCATGCCTTGTTTCTCAAATGAATAAATTAATTAAAATTTGCAAATTTGTGATAACTGAAACAATTTGATAAGCATTTTGTGATACTTTTCGCTCTATATGTTTGTCAATAGTGGTAAAAAAACGTTGTTTTAACCCCCTCGACCTTAAGCAGAGTTGGACTGGAAAAAAATAAAAAAATAATTGAATAGAATATGTTGAATTTCAAGCTTTCTATCCAACTAATGTAATTTAAATGAAAAAGTTATGTTTGCAAAAAATCTGAATTTTTATAGCTTTTTTTAAAGTATGGAAATAAAAAGCTGTTCAATCGTTGTACTGATATATTAATATATTATTTAATGTTTTTTCTAAACCATTTTTCATAAATCTCATGAAAAATGTTGTCACTCGACATTCTCATTGAAAATAATTGATAAGTCAATGATAAAAATGTTTTTTGCGATAATTATTCCTTAAATTTATTCATTTTTCAGCATTTTGAAACTTTAGAAAATTTAGTCTAGGACAGATTGACATGAACATGAACATGAGTCTAGGACAGATTGACATGAAAAACTATATTTCCATGAATGCTTGCATATATTTCAACACAATAATAACGTTTTGGAACAGCAAAACGGAAATGTTATTTTAAGAAGTTATTGATACCTTAAACTTTGAGGGTTCCTTAGATTCCTAGCTTTTGACCTACCGTAAACCGGGGTGACATTGATAGGATTTTAATTTATTTTTGGAATATTTTCCAACTGGTAAGGGTTTTCTCAAGACTATTATTTTTTAAACATGTACTAGGGTAGGCCACACAAGATCCATGCACTATTTTAAAAAAAAAAGTTTTTTCAATAGTGTTTAAAAAAAATCAAAGATTTTGTTGTTAAAATCAGGTTAAAGGTGTTCAAATTCTATTTTTACGTCGAATGTACCATCGCTAAGGTTGCAGATAGTTTTTTTTAACAAAAAAAAATCAATGTTTAAATTTAGTTAACTTAGTTTATAAGCTTTTTAACAAACATATAAATTTCAGGTGAAATTGCTAAAAAGTCAGAATTTTGCCTGAAATTTGGCAAAATTAGTTTTGGTTATAAAATTATCGTTTAATATTGCATTTTAAACTGAATTCGAAGCACGAATCAAAAGTTTTCGCATTTTGTATAAAATTTGTTCTACTGAAAATGCCTTCAAATTTGGAAATTTTATTTAATTATGTTTCAAAAACACACAATTTTTATTATTTACTAACTTCGTTTACCTTCTCCTAGTTGAAAATTTTCCGAAGAATCCGAAAATGCATTCCATTTTCCAATTTGAAATCATGTTCATTGAGAAAATCATGATACTTTGAGAATATGAAAAAAATGCTGTTCATCAACGTTTTTTTTTATTTAGAAAACTTACAAAAAAAAATTAAAGAAATATAATTTTTGAAATAATAAGCTATAGTTTCAACAATTGCATGGAAAAAGTTTTTTTAAAATGCGTTTTACGCAAGTTCAGTTGTTTTGCAATCATTAGTTTTCAAAAAAAGTAAGATTTGATGAAAACAAAAATGTTAGCGTAAAAAACATTTAAATCAACCCAAACATCCTAAAAATGATTCTAAACGCAGGGGAAAGCATTTTAAATTGATTTCAGCTGATTGCATTTAAATTTCCATTGAAATTATGAAGTTTTTTGAAAAAAATATTGCCTACATTGAAGGGGGTGGGAGACAAAAATTTTAATAAAATGTGTACCAGCCTAAGCTTTTCCTGTTTTTTTGTTGTGATTTCGAGATTTTTTTCCATTGGATAATTGCCAATAACCGAAACAATTTCATGTTATGATTTCGATCGAATAATAATTTTTGTTGTCCTTCAGCATAAATTTTTGTTCTGGTTTTTTCCCAAGATAAATCATAAAGCCGAAAAAAGTATAGTTTCTAATTCCTTAAATTATCCAATTTCACGAGAGTTCATGGAAATTAAATTGTGATAATTAGTCCATTTGTTATCAACAAGTGACACCGTAATCTTTAAAAGTTGACCAAATATTTGAACTTTTAAATCTTTTTATTTTGTTTCAAAATTATGACATAATAAATCGTAAAATATATTTATTTTTTAATTTGAGTTTCAAATTTATTCCATCGATTTCGTTATTTCAGCACTATATTTGTCCAGTAATTATTCTTTACTGATATCTGAACAAACTTTCAACAGCTGTGTTATCCAAATTGGAGAAAGCGTGTACCTATTTATATTACCAGATGCAGACGTGCATTGGCACGCTCTGCACTGCACCTTAAAATTTAGCACTCACCTTAAGTGCAACGCACACAGCGCTTGCCCAGTGCTAGTGCTATTATTTAGCACTCCCGAATAGCACGCCTAATAAATTTCAGTTTAATTTGGTGTGGGAATTTAAGTGGTGGCCAAAAGAGACATTTTAGGGTCCCAAAAGACTACAATCCTCGATCTGTTTCCTTTATGTTTCCATTTTCACTGATTTTCAGGCTCTCTCGCCATTTTTCCCGATGATCTAAAAGAAAAAAAATTGCTTGTGATTTGCATAAGGTATAAAATACGTCTCACAAAGAACAGAACCATGGACCTTTCACATCCAAGTCTTGAACGCTAGCACTGCACTGAATTTTCCGATAAAAACTAGTGGAAAAATTTGCACCACATTCTAGAGATCGTGACAGAAGTTTTCGAATAAACAAAGGGCAACACCATCTTAGTTACCGTTTTGGTTAGAGTGCCAGGGCGAGTGCTATGATCAGAAGCGCAGTGCTATCCGTTAAAATAGCACGCGTGCTAGCCAAGTGCAGTGCCAGTGCATGTCTGACCAGATGTCAATAGAAGTTAGCGGAATATACTTCTACAAAGTCTAATCTTGTTCATAGGTTATACACGCAACCGAGATCGGCGGAAATTCGTGCGGAATCCCTCTCAAATCGAATGGGAAATCCTACCGCACACAGACAGGTGAAAAATCCCGCAAAAAGCTTGTGAGGGAATTCCGCAAGAATTATTTCAAGCCTGAAAAACCGAAAATACTCACACAACGAAACCATTTCTTATTTGTATTGGTGTTCACCCAGTTGCGGTTAACGTGGAAGTATTGGTGAACGATGTTTTAAAAACGTTTGTATGTGTGTGTTACAAGAAGGTATTCCTTCTTATTCTTGTTCTTTTTAAAAGAAAAAAGCCGTTTAATTTCGCAATTTACTTTTTATTCATGACTCATATCAAAACTTCACCAGACAATTTAATTTCACACTAAATGTCACTGCTCCGCAAGCTGCTCCATTCATTTGCAGATCGTTGGGTGCACTTTCCTGATGATGCCGGAAACAGATCGTCGATCATTGCTGCCGCGATACCAGCCTCTGCATTCCACGACCCCGTTCAAGTTCAGAAACCGGCGTTCCTCGGTAGCCTGTTTCGACACGAACAGAATTCCGAAGAAGGTTTCCGGACCAGCAACTGTTTGTGCAACCTGCAAGCAAAAGAAAAACAAGAACCCACCATCAATTTTCTGACTTCGATTTTCAATTTCCAGAAATCGAACTCTTCAAATCTCAAGCGATAATCCTTCTTACCTGCTTGGCAGTACATATTTACACCATTTTACAAAAGCTTTTTAAAAATTAGCTGGTTTTTGGTCTAAAGACCGCCAAGAAAAATCACACGAGCTAAACGACTGAATTGATGAACAGTTGACAGTTACTGTCAGGTCCGTCAGCGTCGGCGGCGGCTGCTGCGAGTGTGTGTAAGTATTAGTGAGTTTCGAGAAGTTTTGAAAACGGGCAGTCCCTAAACCACGTTAACTGTTATGTTTAATATGGGTCAGCTCCAAACTACGATGAAACGTTTTTTATTGTTGAAGGTTTTTTTTATTTTTTTATTGTTATTCACAAAATTAATTGAAACATTAAAAAGGAAAAAAACTCTTGGAACTACAAACAAAAAAGGATTGGTTTTATGAATAAGTTGGTCGATCGAATGGTCTCGAAATTTGGTTGTAAACATTTCAGTTGTTGTAGAATGTAAATTTTGCAAATTGGCAAGGCAAAATTGTCAATTTGTCAAATTGTCAAACCGTCAAATTGTCAAATTGCCAAATTGTCACATTTTGACATTTTGATATTTTGACATTTTGACATTTTGACATTTTGACATTTTGACATTTTGACATTTTGACATTTTGACATATTGACATTTTGACAATTTGACAATTTGTCAATTTGACAATTTGTCAAATTGTCAAATTGTCAAAATGTCAAATTGTCAACATATAAAATTTTCGAATTGACATTTTGACATTTTGACAATTTGACAATTTGACAATTTGACAATTTGACAATTTGACAATTTGACAATTTGACAATTTGACAATTTGACAATTTGACAATTTGACAATTTGACAATTTGACAATTTGACAATTTGACAATTTGACAATTTGACAATTTGACAATTTGACAATTGACAATTTGACAATTTGACAATTTGACAATTTGACAATTTGACAATTTGACAATTTGACAATTTGACAATTTGACAATTTGACAATTTGACAATTTGACAATTTGACAATTTGACAATTTGACAATTTGACAATTTGACAATTTGACAATTTGACAATTTGACAATTTGACAATTTGACAATTTGACAATTTGACAATTTGACAATTTGACAATTTGACAATTTGACAATTTGACAATTTGACAATTTGACAATTTGACAATTTGACAATTTGACAATTTGACAATTTGACAATTTGACAATTTGACAATTTGACAATTTGACAATTTGACAATTTGACAATTTGACAATTTGACAATTTGACATTTTGACAATTTGACATTTTGACATTTTGACATTTTGACATTTTGACATTTTGACATTTTGACATTTTGACATTTTGACAATTTGACATTTTGACATTTTGACATTTTGACATTTTGACATTTTGACATTTTGACATTTTGACATTTTGACATTTTGACATTTTGACATTTTGACATTTTGACATTTTGACATTTTGACATTTTGACATTTTGACATTTTGACATTTTGACATTTTGACATTTTGACATTTTGACATTTTGACATTTTGACATTTTGACATTTTGACATTTTGACATTTTGACATTTTGACATTTTGACATTTTGACATTTTGACATTTTGACATTTTGACATTTTGACATTTTGACATTTTGACATTTTGACATTTTGACATTTTGACATTTTGACATTTTGACATTTTGATAATTTGACAATTTGACAATTTGACAATTTGACAATTGGACAATTTGACATTTTGACATTTTGACAATTTGATAATTTGACATTTTGACATTTTGACATTTTGACATTTTGACATTTTGACATTTTGACATTTTGACATTTTGACATTTTGACATTTTGACATTTTGACATTTTGACATTTTGACATTTTGACATTTTGACATTTTGACATTTTGACATTTTGACATTTTGACATTTTGACATTTTGACATTTTGACATTTTGACATTTTGACATTTTGACATTTTGACATTTTGACATTTTGACATTTTGACATTTTGACATTTTGACATTTTGACATTTTGACATTTTGACATTTTGACATTTTGACATTTTGACATTTTGACATTTTGACATTTTGACATTTTGACATTTTGACATTTTGACATTTTGACATTTTGACATTTTGACATTTTGACATTTTGACATTTTGACAATTTGACAATTTGACAATTTGACAATTTGACAATTTGACAATTTGACAATTTGACAATTTGACAATTTGACAATTTGACAATTTGACAATTTGACAATTTGACAATTTGACAATTTGACAATTTGACAATTTGACAATTTGACAATTTGACAATTTGACAATTTGACAATTTGACAATTTGACAATTTGACAATTTGACAATTTGACAATTTGACAATTTGACAATTTGACAATTTGACAATTTGACAATTTGACAATTTGACAATTTGACAATTTGACAATTTGACAATTTGACAATTTGACAATTTGACAATTTGACAATTTGACAATTTGACAATTTGACAATTTGACAATTTGACAATTTGACAATTTGACAATTTGACAATTTGACAATTTGACATTTTGACATTTTGACATTTTGACATTTTGACATTTTGACATTTTGACATTTTGACATTTTGACATTTTGACATTTTGACATTTTGACATTTTGACATTTTGACATTTGGACATTTTGACATTTTGACATTTTGACATTTTGACATTTTGACATTTTGACATTTTGACATTTTGACATTTTGACAATTTGACAATTTGACAATTTGACAATTTGACATTTTGACAATTTGACAATTTGATAATTTGACAATTTGACATTTAGACATTTTGACATTTTGACATTTTGACATTTTGACATTTTGACATTTTGACATTTTGACATTTTGACATTTTGACATTTTGACATTTTGACATTTTGACATTTTGACATTTTGACATTTTGACATTTTGACATTTTGACATTTTGACATTTTGACATTTTGACATTTTGACATATTGACATTTTGACATTTTGACATTTTGACATTTTGACATATTGACATTTTGACATTTTGACATTTTGACATTTTGACATTTTGACATTTTGACATTTTGACATTTTGACATTTTGACATTTTGACATTTTGACATTTTGACATTTTGACATTTTGTCATTTTGACATTTTGACATTTTGACATTTTGACATTTTGACAAAACAATTAAAGAAAACATTAAATTCTTCAATTCTTCAATCCGTTTGAGTCATGTCACTCCTGCACCACACTGCTAAGTGAATTTGTGCTGATCGGCGGTACAAATGAAGCACGCATACTTGTGCACAGCACTGACGTGTGAGATACAACTGCCCTCCGAGTGTTTACGTTCTTGGTCAATGAAATTGAAACATTTCGACATTTTCCTGTGATGGTGTGTGTGAATTTTCGAGACCGTTCAAGTCGGGAGGGATTTCCGCGCGATTTCAGCGTTGCTCCACACAGCTCAAATTGGGAGGGCCGCCCTCACGGATTCCTCGTTTGCGTGTAACATGATTCCTCTCACTTAAAAATATAAAATATTTTTTTGTTAAAAATATCTGTGAAAAACTTTTTGAACGTGTTTTTTTCAGATTTCTGGAAACTAATTATTTGCACTTTTCTACTCGACGTTATGAATATTAGGGGTTTTAAAATTTAAATTTGTCATGTGATTTTCAATTACACTTTTCCACTGTGCGTCATTTGTCGCTGTCGTCACATTTAAAATTGATTATGTTTTTCCTCATTCACCGCCGGCAAACTCACCGAAAAAAAAAACACAAGATCTCCCAAGGTCTGGGCGCCGCCGTTAGAAAAAAAAATGTTTTCCGAAGAATTTTTCCGACGTTTTCGTCGAATCTACGTCACTGTCGGTTCTGCCGCCGCCACCTCGGTTCAGATGAAAGTGGCGGAAAATTTACGATTGTTGCGGGAATCTTGACCTTGACAAATGCGGTCCACGTTGGGGAAGATTCCCGTTGTTGTTCAAACAGGTTGCGCTCGAGTAGGTGCCGCCGGCGATACTGTTTTGACGAGCGACTTAGTCCGATCTGCTATGTTGATGTGGTCTCGATTTGTTAGATTGTGGTGTTGTTGTGGTGCGACACTCTGAGAGCGAGTGAGTGATCACACCGATATCGGGGACGACAGTGATGGTCGGAATGGTTGGGACAATTTATCAATTTGCGACTCAAAAAGTAGATTAATGGAGTACAACGTAAAGCACTCAGTTTTTGCATTAAATATTTCGAAATAATAAAACAACACTGAAATGTTCGAAACATCACGTCTGGCAATGTTTTACAGCTTGTGTGGCGGCTGTGTTCATAAAACATATCAGAATAGAACAGCCGCCACCGCCGGGGAGAGCCGCCGCTATCAATTGATATTAATCAACTGGGTCGTTTTGATTATAAAGATTGTAGTAAATTGTTTGCACTTCAAGCGCATCGGTGGAGGAGTGGTGTGACGTAAATATATTGTACACAGTAAGAAAAATTATGATAAAATTTTATAAAATTAAATAATATTTCTTATTGGACTTTTGTTCAAAACTTCTCTCTATTATTTGAATAATGTTCTTTGGGCTATTTTAAGCCTATGAGTGAAATATGTGCAAAATTGGTCCATTGATGCATTGATACTCTAGGGTGAAGTAAGTCTGGAAAAAATCGAAAAAAAAAAAAACTATGGAGAAACTAGTTATTCTACGGATTCATCGGAGGGCGACGCTATTTCCATTAAATCACACTCGGGTATAAATGGGTCAATCTCTACAATAATCGACAATGTATAAAACATAAAAATTTTGTGAAATTCTATTTACCTTTTTTTTTATAAAAAATCATTTTCCCAATTTGGGCGTAACATTGAATATTTGGTAATGTTAGTCTTGATTCCTAAATTTTCAGAACATTTTTTTCGAAAAAATCATGAGATTTCACAAATGAGCAATTCTCTACCAAAACCGGAAATGGATTTTATTTGTATTTTTTGATTTGGCTCAAACTTTGTGGGTGCCTTCCCTATGACCAAATAAGCTATTTTGTGTCATTGGTTCACCCATACAAGTCTCCATACAATTTTGGCTGCTGTCCATACAAAAATGGTATGTCAATATTCAATCAGCTGTAACTTCTGAGTGAATGTTCTGATCAATTTGGTGTCTTCGGCAAAGTTGTAGGTATTGTTGAGGACTATTGAGAAAAAAATAGGTACACGGAAAAAAATAGGTAGGGGACAAAAATCCGCAACTTTTGAGCCATAGAGAAACATGGTCAAAAAATCTGCCGCCGAGTTATGATTTTTTGAAAAATAGTGATTTCTGGAAAAAAAATCGAAATTTTATGCAAAAACAAATTTGATGTTATTTTTTAATGCAAAATTTAATTTGCAATCGTAAAGTACTGATTTAAAAATTTTCAAAATATTTTTTTCGATAAGATCGGAAATTTTCACGAATGTTTCATGTTTTAACATTGAAAATCGAACCATTAGTTGCTGAGATATCGACATTAGAAAATGGTGGGTTGTTTTGGTGAGATTTAGAAAACTTAAATTTTCGTGTTTCTTTTTCTTAAAGCGGCTCTATCTCAGCAATCCGAGGTCAAATCTTCAATGTCTCTTAGACAATTTTATATCAAATTTTCTGAACTTTTCAGAAAAAATATTTTTAGAGATGGTCACTCATGGTCACTATTTTTGAAAATCGAAAAACTGCAAAATTTTCGCTCAAATCAAATTTTCGGTGGCTATATCTTGAAAACGGTCCCCTTTATCAAAAAATCTGTAAAGTACTTTACGATTGCAAATTCAATTTTGCATTAAAAAATAACATCAAATTTGAAAATATTTTTTTTCAAAAATTTATAGCTTGCTGGCAAAATTTTTATCCAAACTTCTTTATAGCTGAAAAGCTGCGGTTTTTGTTATGATATAAAAAAAAATAAATAAATACACAAAAAAGCATATTTTGTCTTACAGATGGCCCCACAAAGTTTGAGCCAAATCAGAAAAATACAAAAAATATAAATGTTCGGAATCGGCCGATGTTGTAGAGAATTGATCATATTATTTTTGTTTGTTTTTTTTAAGGCTCTGAAAGGCATCATTCCCGATCGGCAATTTGGCGGCCATGTTTGTTTTAGAAAAAAAAATCAAATCTTGATTCAGACTGTTTTAATTAAAAAAAGGTTTTCTTTGTGTTGATTGTAGAAGCATTTTACATAAAGTGATTATTTTTTCATTTCAATTTACTATTTCTGGACCCTGAATTCAAAACCATCATTGACAGTTATTGCCACAAAAGTCTACAACCTTAAACTCGAGAATTACCTTGCAATAATGAAAATTGTCACCTTAAGCACATGTTTTATAACAAGAAGTTTTACCAAACCATAACAATCACAAACTGGAATGCGCTCTATATTTTATGTTCCCCAGGTCAACCGCGCTCATTCTTCTTCAGCGCCGCCAAAGTCATCTCCAGATCGTTTACCTCCACGGTTCAACAAATGCCACTTCTTACCGTCTTCGTCCGTCTTAGTCCGTACCCCCCTCTCCCCGGAGCACCAAGTTCTTGTTTAGTGCTCGCGCGCGCTCTTTGATAACATCACACAATGCGCGGGGGGCTGTCTGTCTATGAAGGTATTCATGCAAAGCATGATCGGTGCCTCCAATTTGTCATTCTTGTGCTCCTAACAAGCCAACAACGGAAAGCTTCTCTCTCGCTCATGTTTTTGCCTTTTCTCTCTTTTCGAGAACTTCGTAGCAACGTTTGACGGAGAAGAGGTGTGCTACCTTGAAGAGAGCAAAAGAATCGCTCTCGATCGAGTTGCTCTCGGCAAGTTCAACATCGTTATCGTGATCATCGTCATCGTCACGATCATCATCATTGAGGTGCATCGCGACGATGATGATGATGACGATGATGGTTGCTAAGCTGCGCAAAAGCTTCCGTCCCGCAGGGTAATGGGTTTCGCGGGAAATAAAGTGTAAAAATGAGAAAATGTCATGCTTACTTATCGGGCGCGTACCTTCTCATTTTGGATTCTCCCTCCTGTTTATGCGCGTAAGTGTGTGGGATTTGCACTGTCGTGGTGATGTGCATATGGTTGGATGAAGTGTTGAGATGTTTACTATTGGAAAGGTTTAAATTCTTCTAAGAAAAATTATATATCTTGACAAATAAAAACAAAACTACCAATCGATAAACTAGCAACTTTCCTACACGGAGAAAAAAGAGTTCCCGATTTTTTTTCTTCAAAATCGTACCATGGGATTTGAACACTTTGTTCGAGGTTCCCATTTTCAATGAACGGGAACTCTTTTTTCTCCGTGTACCTACTTTAAAAAAAACTAAGGTGAAATCATAAAAAATATCAAATAGAAAAACAAACTTTATCATTCATCAATCTTTTGCTTCGTATGTATTCTCATTTGAAATTATTTAAACTTTACTGAAAAAATGTTGTAATACTGACCAATTTAGTAAAAACAACAAAACAATTTTGAAAAAGCATGTAAGTTAATCAAAACAATATGAGTTATACCAAGTCTATTGAGCATCACCGATTATTACCAAACTTGAATGGAACGTTCATTTTTAAAATAGTATATATTCCAAAGTTTGGTGTAACTTAATTACCAATGATTATTATGTTAAATTGTTGCAATGGGGATAATAAAAAAGATGGGGTACAGTCCCGACTTGACTATCCGAAGCCTCGATTATGAGAAGTTTCGATTATCCGAAGTTCGATTATCCGAAGGTTTGTATGAGACTTCGGATAATCAAATCGAGAAAAAAAATTTTTTTTGCGTTTTTTTAATTTTTTACTTTAAACATTAAACTCGAGATCTGCGACCTCATTTGAGTCAAATTTGAATGGTTGATTGGCTGTTATAATTCAAAATGCATTTTTTCAATATTTCATCATCGCCATTTTGGCCGCCATCTTGGATTTAAAATTTATAAATCACTTTAGAGTAGTTTAAGGGTTATACTAAAGCTCAACAATCAAAAATATGACAACGGGGCACCTCAAAAAAGTGCTTTTAACATTTAGTTTGTCCATATTTTCGATATTTTTGAAATATCATAACTCCACAATCAGATTTTGCATCATTCTGAGCTATAGCAAAAAAAAAAAAAAAAATACATTTGTATGCCCCTAAACTGTTTCTGTTCGCATAAATGTCCCAAAATCATGTGCACATTCAGAAAAATGAAGAAACTACATTGATCCACAAAATCGGAACAAATCCAGTTTTTTTTTTGCAAAAACTTAACTAAGCAACTCTCTAAGAAATCGGCCGATTTCGACCATTTTTATTTTTTGTATTTTTTTATTTGACTCAAACTTTGTGGGGGCCTTCCCTATGACCAAATAAGCTATTTTGCGTCATTGGTTCACCCATACAAGTCTCCATACAATTTTGGCTGCTGTCCATACAAAAATTGTATGTAAATATTCAAACAACTGTAACTTTTGAGTGAATTTTCTGATCAATTTGGTGTCTTCGGCAAAGTTGTAGGTATTGTTGAGGACTTTTGAGAAAAAAATAGGTACACGGAAAAAAAATGCAGATTTTTTAATCAACTTTTTTTTTCACTAAAACTCAATTTCCCAAAATACGTATTTTTTGATTTTCGAGATTTTTTGATATGTTTTAGGGGACAAAAATCCGCAACTTTTGAGCCATAGAGAAACATGGTCAAAAAATCTGCCGCCGAGTTATGATTTTTTGAAAAAATAGTGATTTTTGGAAAAAATCGAAGTTTTATGCAAAAACAAGTTTGACATTATTTTTTAATGCAAAATTGAATTTGCAATCGAAAAGTACTTTACAGATTTTTTGATAAAAAGCTCCGTTTTCAAGATATAGCCACCGAAAGTTTGATTTTAGCGAAATATTTGCAGTTTTTCGATTTTAAAAAATAGTGACCATGAGTGACCATTTCTAAAAATATTTTTTTTAAAAAGTTCAGAAAATTTGCTATAAAATTGTCTAAGAGACATTGAAGATTGGACATCGGGTTGCTGAGATAGAGCCGCTTTAAGAAAAAGAAACACGAAAATTTAAGTTTTCTAAATCTCATCAAAACAACCCACCATTTTCTAATGACGATATCTCAGCAACTAATGGTCCGATTTTCAATGTTAAAATATGAAACATTCGTGAAATTTTCCGATCTTTTCGAAAAAAATATTTTGAAATTTTTTAAATCAAGACTAACATTTTAAAAGGGCCAAACATTGAATATTACGCCCATTTAAAATGCTAGTCTTGATTTAAAAAAATTCAAAATATTTTTTTCGAAAAGATCGGAAAATTTTACGAATATTTTATATTTCTAAATTGAAAATCGGACCATAAGTTGCTGAGATATCGTCATTAGAAAATGGTGGGTTGTTTTGATGAGATTTAGAAAACTTCAATTTTCGTGTTTCTTTTTCTTAAAGCGGCTCTATCTCAGCAACCCGATGTTCAATCTTCAATGTCAATTTTATAGCAAATTTACTGAACTTTTTAAAAAAAATGTTTTTAGAAATGGTCACTCATGGTCACTATTTTTAAAAATCGAAAAACTGCAAATATTTTGCTAAAATCAAACTTTCGGTGGCTATATCTTGAAAACGGAGCTTTAAATCAAAAAATCTTTAGAGTACTTTTCGATTGCAAATTCAATTTTGCATTAAAAAATAATGTCAAACTTGTTTTTGCATAAAACTTCGATTTTTTCCAAAAATCGCTATTTTTTCAAAAAATCCTAATTCGGCGGCAGATTTTTTGACCATGTTTCTCTATGGCTCAAAAGTTGCGGATTTTTGTCCCCTACCTATTTTTTTCCGTGTACCTATTTTTTTCTCAATAGTCCTCAACAATACCTACAACTTTGCCGAAGACACCAAATTGATCAGAACATTCACTCAGAAGTTACAGCTGATTGAATATTGACATACCATTTTTGTATGGACAGCAGCCAAAATTGTATGGAGACTTGTATGGGTGAACCAATGACGCAAAATAGCTTATTTGGTCATAGGAGGGGCCCCCACAAAGTTTGAGCCAAATAAAAAAATACAAATAAAATCCATTTCCGGTTTTGGTAGAGAATTGCTCAACTACCATTTTTTGCAAAAATGCAAAAATCGTGTACCTTTTTAGAAAAACTTAAAATATCCAGTACTTTACTATGGAAATCTGGAGGAAATCGAGTTTTTTTTCGTAAAAACTTAACACGTAGTCGCTATTTCTCAGCATTTCAGCACCTTATTATTTTTCATTTAAAAGAGTTTTATTATTTTTAAAGCCATTGCAAATTTTCGTTACATAACTACAAACAAACCAGAGCATGTCAATTTAAAGGAAATTTATTTTTTATGAGAACTAAAATTTATCGTGCAAAAAATGATATTAAAAAGTAGCTGATTTTCATGTCTTATTAATCACATTACTAGAACTTCTTTGCTAATATTTTGTATCACTTTTTGTCAGAAAAAAATATTTTCAATAGAACACTATTTAATTTGTTTTTAGTGGATATATAATTTCATCCTTCCAGAATATTAATGAAAGGGCAAAAATCTTCAACCATGTTATGGATTTTTTGAAAAAAAGTGATACAAAATAATTAGCATTGCAAAATTGCAATAAATTTTGAAATTTTGATAGAGTGCACCGTTTACAAGTAATATGTATATTCAGTTTTTTTAAAGACATAGCTTTTATTTGTTTAAAAAAATCAAAAGCTTCATTTTGCTTTAGAGCAGTTCTCTAGGATTTCGGTCATTCGATTTTTTTTGTATTTTTTAATCCGACTGAAACTTTTTTGGTGCCTTCGGTATGCCCAAAGAAGCCATTTTGCATCATTAGTTTGTCCATATAATTTTCCATACAAATTTTTCAGTTGAGTGCATAATTGACAAAGGGAGCGCGTGGTCGTAAAAATATTCGAAGTGAAAAGTGATTTCTTTTTGTGTGCCTTTTGTTTCGCATTTTTGTCGTGTATTGTGTGCTGCGAGGAGAAGATTGCCCTCTGAAAATGCAGCGTCATCAGTGCATAATTGGCAAAGGGAGCGCGTGGTCGTAAAAAATATTCGGAGTGAAAAGTGATTTCTTTTGTGATTTTCAAAGCCCTTCCTATATCATCGTTGATCGGAAGGCACGGCGTCGGGTGAATTGTGTTTAAATTTTTCGAATAAGGTTTTATTTTTTTGCGGTGAAAAAGCCATTTCTATATAATGATCGAAAGACGCACTGACAATTTGGATCGTTGAGTGAATAGTGGAGCAAAATAACTGTGTGTGAGTGATTTTGTGTGTTAACCAGAAAGACCTTCCCATAGCATCGTTGCTCGGAAGGCTCGCCGACGGGTCTGTTATGAAAGTCCTCCCCATAGCGTCGTAGCTCGGGAGGCATCGAAAAGCCAATACCTTATCCTACTAACCCAAAAAAAAATTAATCACGTGATGCTTGAAGGAGATGCTGTGGATTCAACGGTCTCAAGCGGTATCAACAAGTATATAGCGAAAAACTATGTGCTTGATGAGTCTGCAACTTCAACTATCGGACTAACATTCCTCCCTTTCGTTGAACTGCAGGCTTCTTGGGAGGGCGCCGGTATTGACTAATAAAGTAGAGATCTTCAGAGGTTAAACAGTGAACGGATGGTTGGCTCCCACTGATCATTTTTGATTCATTGTTTAACTTCAGCTGATCTGTCAATAACGGAGTAGCAGCTCATTGGCAGTCAACTATGCTCATGCTCATGCTCATGCTCATAATTTTCCATACAAATTTTTCAGCTGTCCATACAAAAATGATGTTTGAAAATTCAAAAATCTTTATCTTTTGAAGGAATTTTTTGATCGATTTGGTGTCTTCGGCAAAGTTGTAGGTATGGATACGGACTATTCTGGAAAAAAATAATACACGGTAAAAAAAATTTGGTGATTTTTTTATTTAACTTTTTAACACTAAAACTTAATTTGCAAAAAAACACTATTTTTAATTTTTTTTTATTTTTTTAATATGTTTTAGAGGACATAAAATGCCAACTTTTCAGAAATTTCCAGGTTGTGCAAAAAATCATTGACCGAGTTATGAATTTTTTAATCAATACTGATTTTTTCAAAAAATCGAAATTTTGGTCGCAAAAATTTTTCAACTTCATTTTTAGATGTAAAATTGAATTTGCAATCAAAAAGTACTGTAGTGAAATTTTGATAAAGTGCACCGTTTTCAAGTTATAGCCATTTTTAGGTAACTTTTTTGAAAATAGTCGCAGTTTTTCATTTTTTTAAATTAGTGCACATGTTTGCCCACTTTTGAAAAAAATATTTTTGAAAAGCTGAGAAAATTCTCTATATTTTGCTTCATCGGACTTTGTTGATACGACCTTTAGTTGCTGAGATATTGCCATGCAAAGGTTTAAAAACAGGAAAATTGATGTTTTCTAAGTCTCACCCAAACAACCCACCATTTTTTAATGTCGATATCTCAGCAACTTATGGTCCGATTTTCAATGTTAAAATATGAAACATTTGTGAAATTTTCCGATCTTTTCGAAAACAATATTTTCAAAATTTTCAAATTAAGACTAACAATTCAAAAAGGCCAAACATTGAATATTACGCCCTTTTAAAATGTTAGTCTTGATTTGAAAATTTCGAAAACATTTTTTTTAAAAGATCGGAAAATTTTACAAATGTTTCATATTTTAACATTGAAAATCGGACCATTAGTTGCTGAGATATCGACATTAAAAAATGGTGGGTTGTTTGGGTGAGACTTAGAAAACATCAATTTTCCTGTTTTTAAACCTTTGCATTGCAATATCTCAGCAACTAAACGTCGTATCAACAAAGTCCGATGAAGCAAAATATAGAGAATTTTCTCAGCTTTTCAAAAATATTTTTTTCAAAAGTGGACAAACATGTGCACTAATTTTAAAAAATGAAAAACTGCGACTATTTCGAAAAAAGTTACATAAAAATGGCTATAACTTGAAAACGGTGCACTTTATCAAAATTTCACTAGAGTACTTTTTGATTGCAAATTCCATTTTACATCATAAAATGAAGTTGAAAAATTTTTGCGACCAAAATTTCGATTTTTTGAAAAGATCAGTATTGATTAAAAAATTCATAACTCGGTCAATGATTTTTTGCACAACCTGGAAATTTCTGAAAAGTTGGCATTTTATGTCCTCTAAAACATATCAAAAAATAAAAAAAATTAAAAATAGTGTTTTTTTGCAATTCAAGTTTTAGTGTTAAAAAGTTAAATAAAAAAATCACCAAATTTTTTTTACCGTGTATTATTTTTTTCCAGTGTAGTCCGTATCCATACCTACAACTTTGCCGAAGACACCAAATCGATCAAAAAATTCCTTCAAAAGATACAGATTTTTGAATTTTCATACATCATTTTTGTATGGACAGCTGCCAAATTTGTATGGAAAATTATATGGACAAACTAATGATGCAAAATGGCTTCTTTGGGCATACCGAAGGCACCAAAAAAGTTTCAGTCGGATTAAAAAATACAAATATTAAAATTGAAGAAAAAAGACCGATTTCGTAGAGAATTGCTCTTTATGGATCTTTGTTGTTACGGCCTTTGGATGCTGAAATTTAGCCATGCAAAGATTTTAAAAAATAGCAAAATGTTTTTTTTGTGTTGTCCAATTAGTTCTTGTTTTTTTGAACACCGATATATCGAAATTTTAATATTTTATATACTTCAGATAAAAGGTGTATTTCAATGGTAAAAAACATAAATTTTGTGAAATAATCTGATCGTTTTAATAAAAGTTATTTCGAAATTTTCGAATCAAGAATAACTTTCTAAAAGGGTCTAAAATACATTTTTTTGAAACTTTCAAATTTTGGGCTATATTTCAAAGTCGATAATATTTTGATACCATTATAATTTCTTAGCACAAAACATTTTTTTCATGAGATGCACCAACGACCTCTTCCACTGATTGGGGTCTCCTCCATAATATCGGAGGTCACCGATATGCTCGTCGGTTCCCAGTTGCGTTGCACTGGGAACCCAGTTGCGTTGAAACTGCGATGATAATGTGTGAGCGATCCGTGCATAATCGATGTACCAGGTCGCGTCCATTCCGGCGTGGTGGAATTTCTGGAAGGACAACACACGGCAAACGGCTTAAATAAATTGTTTCGCCCGGTTCTCAGCTCCAACTCCAACACTCCTGGCCCCGTCGAATTGGCATTCTGAGCAGCGCACGACCAAAGACCACGACGACGGACGACGGCGTCTCAAGCTGTGAACCCGTTCTCAGGTTCTGTTTTCTCGCGCGCGCACGCCCGCGTTTCGTTTCTGCTCCCAATCATCCGCGAAACGGTATTGGAACAAACACGGCTGCCGGGCACTCACTGGATGGAACCCCCCTTACATTACCTGGAGTGGGGAGGCTGTGTGAAGGAACGGTATGTTGTATTTTTGTTTATTTGCTTTTTAGTAATTTAGTATTTTAGTATTTTAGTATTTTAGTATTTTAGTATTTTAGTATTTTAGTATTTTAGTATTTTAGTATTTTAGTATTTTAGTATTTTAGTATTTTAGTATTTTAGTATTTTAGTATTTTAGTATTTTAGTATTTTAGTATTTTAGTATTTTAGTATTTTAGTATTTTAGTATTTTAGTATTTTAGTATTTTAGTATTTTAGTATTTTAGTATTTTAGTATTTTAGTATTTTAGTATTTTAGTATTTTAGTATTTTAGTATTTTAGTATTTTAGTATTTTAGTATTTTAGTATTTTAGTATTTTAGTATTTTAGTATTTTAGTATTTTAGTATTTTAGTATTTTAGTATTTTAGTATTTTAGTATTTTAGTATTTTAGTATTTTAGTATTTTAGTATTTTAGTATTTTAGTATTTTAGTATTTTAGTATTTTAGTATTTTAGTATTTTAGTATTTTAGTTTTTTAGTATTTTAGTATTTTAGTATTTTAGTATTTTAGTATTTTAGTATTTCAGTATTTTAGTATTTTAGTATTTTAGTATTTTAGTATTTTAGTATTTTAGTATTTTAGTATTTTAGTATTTTAGTATTTTAGTATTTTAGTATTTTAGTATTTTAGTATTTTAGTATTTTAGTATTTTAGTATTTTAGTATTTAAGTATTTTAGTATTTTTGTATTTTAGTATTTTAGTATTTTAGTATTTTAGTATTTTAGTATTCTAGTTTTTTAGTTTTTTAGTATTTTAGTATTTTAGTATTTTAGTATTTTAGTATTTTAGTATTTTAGTATTTTTGTATTTTAGTATTTTAGTATTTTTGTATTTTAGTATGTTAGTATTTTAGTATTTTAGTATTTTAGTATTTTAGTATTTTAGTATTTTAGTATTTTAGTATTTTAGTATTTTAGTATTTTAGTATTTTAGTATTTTGGTATTTTAGTATTTTAGTATTTTAGTATTTTAGTATTTTAGTATTTTAGTACTTTAGTATTTTAGTATTTTAGTATTTTAGTATTTTAGTATTTTAGTATTTTAGTATTTTAGTATTTTAGTATTTTAGTATTTTAGTATTTTAGTATTTTAGTATTTTAGTATTTTAGTATTTTAGTATTTTAGTATTTTAGTATTTTAGTATTTTAGTATTTTAGTATTTTAGTATTTTAGTATTTTAGTATTTTAGTATTTTAGTATTTTAGTATTTTAGTATTTTAGTATTTTAGTATTTTAGTATTTTAGTATTTTAGTATTTTAGTATTTTAGTATTTTAGTATTTTAGTATTTTAGTATTTTAGTATTTTAGTATTTTAGTATTTTAGTATTTTAGTATTTTAGTATTTTAGTATTTTAGTATTTTAGTATTTTAGTTTTTTAAGTATTTCAGTGTTTTTTTTTTGTATTTTTGTATTACCATTCCTTTGTCGAGGTTCCCGGTTATCCTCTTGAGGGGGAGCAAGGTGTTGTGGGTGGCTGCGGACGGAGAGAAGTGTATGACGCGAAAAACGTTAAGTGCGATGATGTATGAGAGCGAAGTTAATGCGTATTCTTGTTCACCTTCTTTGCTGGTCGTTCCTCGCCGTGCCGTGGAGAGGTGCCCCAGAACTAACCGTAATGGTTTGCATGGAGCTTGACCAATCGACCACAATGACGACGACGACGGTCGGTGATGATGACGATGATGGTTGCAGACCGGGCAGCTGCAGCAGCAACGAGAGTTCGATCGTTGATCGAGAATGATGGATTCGATGAGGAGAAGAAAGAATCGAAAATCCACTCCAGATGAAAGAAGGAACCTCGAAGGCTACTGCACGAGGCTGAATTTTCATGTCATTATATCATTTCAGCTCTTATTGGATTGGATTGATTTGATACGCGAGCATAGAGGGTGGGGGTGTGGAGGAACTCGAGCTGGGAAGAGTACATTGATTCCGATAGTGAAATTGAACACAACGGGACGGGAAGGTGAGAAGCTGCAATCGGAATCAGTTCAGATTACAGAGAGATGGAAGAAATGCAGTGTGGATGTCATGCATTAAAGTTATCATTTTATAGATGAGAGATGATGGATGACACCATGCTTTCAAACTTCAAATTTGATATGGGTAATTCTCCGCCAACTCACACAGCAGTTGCCCCGACCCCACTTCGATATGCGTGAAACTTTGTCCTTAGGGGTTGTCCCTGATCACGAATCCGAGGTCCGTTTTTTGATATCTCGTGACGGAGGGGCGGTACGACCCCTTCCATTTTTGAACATGCGAAAAAAGAGGTGTTTTTCAATAATTTGCAGCCTGAAACGGTGATGAGATAGAAATTTGGTGTCAAAGGGACTTTTATGTAAAATTAGACGCCCGATTTGATGGCGTACTCAGAATTCCGAAAAAACGTAGTTTTCATCGAAAAACATACTAAAAAAGTTTTAAAAATTCTCCCATTTTCCGTTACTCGACTGTAAATTTTTTTGGAACATGTCATTTTATGGGAAATTTAATGTAATTTTCGAATCTTCATTGACTCAGAAGGGTCATTTTTTCATTTAGAACAAAATTTTTCATTTTAAAATTTCGTGTTTTTTCTAACTTTGCAGGGTTCTTTTTTAGAGTGTAACAATGTTCTACAAAGTTGTAAAGCAGACAATTACAAAAATTTTGATATATAGACATAAGGGGTTTGCTTATAAACATCACGAGTTATCGCGATTTTACGAAAAAAAGTTTTGAAAAAGTTGGGCGTCATCGATCATGGCCGTTTATGGTCACCCGCGACAGACACGGACGACGAAACAAAGAGAATCGCAAAAAGTAACTTTTTCAAAACTTTTTTTTCGTAAAATCGCGATAACTCGTGATGTATTTAAGCAAACCCCTTATGTCTATATATCAAAATTTTTATAATTGTCTGCTCTACTTTGTAGAACATTGTTACACTCTAAAAAATAACCCTGCAAAGTTAGAAAAAACACGAAATTTTAAAATGAAAAATTTTGCTCTAAATGAAAAAAATGACCCTTCTGGGTCAATGTAGATTCGAAAAAAACATTAAATTTCCCATAAAATGACATGTTCCAAAAAAATTTACAGTCAAGTAACGGAAAATGGGAGAATTTTTAAAACTTGTTTAGTATGTTTTTCGATGATAAATACGTTTTTTCGGAATTTTGAGTACGCCATCAAATCGGGTGTCCAATTTTACATAAAAGTTCCTTTGACACAAAATTTCTATCTCATCACTGTTTCAGGCTGCAAATTATTGAAAAACACCTCTTATTTGGCATGTTCAAAAATGAAAGGGGTCGTACCGCCCCTCCGTCACGAGATTTCACAAAACGAACCTCAGATTCGTGATCAGGGACAAAAGTTACCCCTTAGGACAAAGTTTCACGCAAATCGAAGAGGGGTCGGGGCAACTGCTGTGTGAGTTGGCGGAGAATTACCCACACATATTTGAGTTAACTTACGACGATGTATCTTGTTTTGTTTATTTTTTCTGATAGTATTTTGCACGATCATTATGACGAGAAATTGGTTTTTGTCACAAGTAATTTTTTTAAAGTTTTTTTTCTTCTAAATTTAATTAGAATCTACAGAGATTAGAAATAAATTTCATGTAATTTCAAATTTGCATTTTTGTTACAAATTACAAAAATTATCAGTTTTCTTTGAGGTAAAAAATAAAAAAAAAAATCTCTGATTATGGGAATTTTCTTCTGCCCCAGTACACTGCCCAACATATTGCCAACTCCTTCCAAACGTCGGCCGACCGTCTCTGCATGCGGTTACAAAGTGGTAATTTTGTAACGAGAATCGTGTGGCCATTATCTCGTTCATGCTTATTTTAGCCGTCTTTTTTATTTTATTTGATGCTACATTGTGTGTAGTACGAGTACCCACAACACACCGACCGCAAGGTTGATGCTCAGCACGAAGCAGATCCATCTCGGACCATCTTCATCTTCAGCAATATTTGGGCTGATTTTTTTTCGAAATGACATAACCGCCAATTGTGGAACATAATTTTACTTAATTTGAAAAATAAAGTAGAATCGCAAAGAATAATTAAATTTCACATTGAATGTTTTAATAAATATTTAATGTGGCGTTTACGCCCTTTTAAAAAAAACTTCATCCAAGAATTCTTGAGCCCGCTCGAATCGTGAGAGTTTCCGTCCCCATATCAACAGCTCCCTTCCCCCCCACTGCGAAGTGCGCGGAGGTGCTTCCAGAATTGATGATCATCAATCACTGCTGCTGATGCGCGATCGACGTCACATCGCGCAGAAACTGGCCGGAGTTGAGAGTTGAGGTGAATTCGAGCGCGCTAATCGCGCGATGACGACTTTGCTTCCCACCAGGACCAGGCACAACATTCTCACAGCTCGCGGCGAAGCAAAACGAACGAGAGTAAGAGCAAAACAGAGAGCCCAAGAGTGAGCGAAACAATTTAAGCCCCTAATTGAAATTCACACAATGGATGCAACTTATAATTATAATTTATTTTAAAACGTGAAGAATTGAGCGAGTTTTGCACGCTGCGGAGAAGAGCGAGGAAGCATGTCTGGACTACAGTGCTCGGAGCGTGATAAAATGAGAGGCTGCACTTGGGAGCGTAGTTCTCACTTTGAACAAGCGGTGCCTAAAAGATGCAATTTTCATTTATAATTGAAGTATTGTTTTTTAACATAGTTTATTGCTGCAAATTTTTCATAATTTGGATACATATTTTAGTAATTTGGATCGATTTGTCTTTGGTCAATTTCGTTATTTTAGTCGAATTGCTATTTTTTTTTTAATTTTTATAATTTTAGTTATTACGGTCATTTTGGTCATTTTGGTCATTTTGGTCGTTTTGGTCATTTTGGTCTTTTCGGTCATTTCGGTCATTTTGGTCATTTTGGTCATTTTGGTCATTTTGGTCATTTTGATCGTTTGGTTAATTTGGTCATTTTGGTGATTTTGAGCATTTAGTCATTTCGGTCATTTTGGTCATTTTGGTCATTTTGGTCATTTTGGTCATTTTGGTCATTTTGGTCTTTTCGGTCATTTCGGTCATTTTGGCCATTTTGATCATTTCGGTCATTTTGGTCATTTTGGTCATTTTGGTCATTTTGGTCATTTTGATCTTTTCGGTCATTTCGGTCATTTTGGCCATTTTGATCATTTTAGTCATTTTGGTCATTTTGGTCATTTTGGTCATTTTGGTCATTTTGGTCATTTCTGTCATTTTGGTCATTTTGGTCATTTTGGTCATTTTGGTCATTTTGATCATTTTGATCATTTTGATCGTTTGGTCATTTTGATCATTTTGATCATTTTGGTCATTTTGGTCATTTTGGTCATTTTGGTCATTTTGGTCATTTTGGTCATTTGGTCATTTTGGTCATTTTGGTCATTTTGGTCATTTTGGTCATTTTGGTCATTTTTGTCATTTTGGTCATTTTGGTCATTTTGGTCATTTTGGTCATTTTGGTCATTTTGGTCATTTTGATCATTTTGGTCAATTTGGTCATTTTGGTCATTTTGGTCATTTTAGTCTTTTCGGCCATTTTGTTCATTTTGGTCATTTTGGTCATTTTGATCATTTTGGTCATTTTGGTCATTTTGGTCATTTTGGTCATTTTGGTCATTTTGGTCATTTTGGTCATTTTGGTAATTTTGGTAATTTTGGTTATTTTGGTAATTTTGGTAATTTTGGTAATTTTGGTCATTTTGGTCATTTTGAGCATTTAGTAATTTCGGTCATTTCGGTCATTTTGGTCATTTTGGTCATTTTGGTCATTTTGATCATTTTGGTCAATTTGGCCATTTGGTTCATTTTGGTCATTTTGGTCATTTTGGTCATTTTGGTCATTTTGGTCATTTTGGTCTTTTCGGTCATTTCGTTCATTTTGGTCATTTTGATCATTTTAGTCAATATGGTCATTTTGGTCATTTTGGTCATTTTAGTCATTTTGGTAATTTTGGTCATTTTGGTAATTTTGGTCATTTTGGTCATTTTGTTGATCGTTTGGTCATTTTGGTCATTTTGGTCATTTTGGTCATTTTGGTCATTTCGGTCATTTTGGTCATTTTGGTCATTTTGGTCATTTTGGTAAATTTGGTAATTTTGGTAATTTTGGTAATTTTGGTAATTTTGGTCATTTTGGTCATTTTGAGCATTTAGTAATTTCTGTCATTTCGGTCATTTTTGTCATTTTGGTCATTTTGGTCATTTTGGTCATTTTGGTCATTTTGATCATTCTGGTCATTTTGATCATTTTGATCATTTTGGTCATTTTGGTCATTTTGGTCATTTTGGTCATTTTGGTCATTTTGGTCATTTTGGTCATTTTGGTCAATTTGGTCATTTTGGTCATTTTGGTCATTTTGGTTATTTTAGTCATTTTGGTCATTTTGGTCATTTTGATCATTTTGGTCAATTTGGTCATTTTGGTAATTTTGGTCATTTTAGTCTTTTCGGCCATTTTGTTCATTTTGGTCATTTTGGTTATTTTGGTCATTTTGGTCATTTTGGTCATTTTGGTCATTTTGGTCATTTTGGTCATTTTGGTCATTTTGGTCATTTTGGTCATTTTGGTCATTTTGGTCATTTTGGTCATTTTGGTCATTTTGGTCATTTTGGTCATTTTGGTCATTTGGATCATTTTGGTCAATTTGGTCATTTTGGTCATTTTGGTCATTTTAGTCTTTTCGGCCATTTTGTTCATTTTGGTCATTTTGGTCATTTTGATCATTTTGGTCATTTTGATCATTTTGGTCATTTTGGTCATTTTGGTCATTTTGGTCATTTTAGTCTTTTCGGCCATTTTGGTCATTTTGGTCATTTTGGTCATTTTGATCATTTTGATCATTTTGGTCAATTTGGTCATTTTGGTCATTTTGGTCATTTTAGTCTTTTCGGCCATTTTGTTCATTTTGGTCATTTTGATCATTTTGGTCATTTTGGTCATTTTGGTCATTTTGGTCATTTTGGTCATTTTGGTCATTTTGGTCATTTTGGTCATTTTGGTCATTTTGGTAATTTTGAGCATTTAGTAATTTCGGTCATTTCGGTCATTTTTGTCATTTTGGTCATTTTGGTCATTTTGGTCATTTTGGTCATTTGGTCATTTTGGTCATTTTGGTCATTTTGGTCATTTTGGTCATTTTGGTAATTTTGGTAATTTTGGTAATTTTGGTAATTTTGGTAATTTTGGTAATTTTGGTAATTTTGGTAATTTTGGTAATTTTGGTCATTTTGGTCATTTTGAGCATTTAGTAATTTCGGTAATTTCGGTCATTTTTGTCATTTTGGTCATTTTGGTCATTTTGGTCATTTTGGTCTTTTCGGTCATTTCGTTCATTTTGGTCATTTTGGTCATTTTGGTCATTTTGATCATTTTGGTCATTTTGGTCATTTTGGTCATTTTGGTCATTTTGGTCATTTTGGTCAATTTGGTCATTTAGGTCATTTTAGTCATTTTGGTCAATTTGGTCATTTAGGTCATTTTGGTCATTTTGGTCATTTTGAGCATTTAGTAATTTCGGTCATTTCGGTCATTTTTGTCATTTTTGTCATTTTGGTCATTTTGGTCATTTTGGTCATTTTGGTCTTTTCGGTCATTTCGTTCATTTTGGTCATTTTGGTCATTTTGGTCATTTTGGTCATTTTGGTCATTTTGGTCATTTTGGTCATTTTGGTCATTTTGGTCATTTTGGTCATTTTGGTAATTTTGGTCATTTTGGTCATTTAGGTCATTTTGGTCATTTTGGTCATTTTGGTCATTTCGTTCATTTTGGTCATTTTGGTCATTTTGGTCATTTTGGTCATTTTGGTCATTTTGGTCATTTTGGTCATTTTGGTCATTTTGGTCATTTTGGTCATTTTGGTAATTTTGGTCATTTTGGTCATTTAGGTCATTTTGGTCATTTTGGTCATTTTGGTCATTTCGTTCATTTTGGTCATTTTGGTCATTTTGGTCATTTTGGTCATTTTGGTCATTTTGGTCATTTTGGTCATTTTGGTCATTTTGGTCATTTTGGTCATTTTGGTAATTTTGGTCAATTTGGTCATTTAGGTCATTTTGGTCATTTTGGTCATTTTGGTCATTTTGGTAATTTTGGTCTTTTCGGTCATTTCGTTCATTTTGGTCATTTTGGTCATTTTGGTCATTTTGGTCATTTTGGTCATTTTGGTCATTTTGGTCAATTTGGTCATTTAGGTCATTTTGGTCATTTTGGTCATTTTGGTCATTTTGGTCATTTTGGTCATTTTGGTCATTTTGGTCATTTTGGTTATTTTGGTCATTTTGGCTATTTTGGTCATTTTGGTCATTTTGGTCATTTTGGTAAATTTGGTAATTTTGGTAATTTTGGTAATTTTGGTCATTTTGGTCATTTTGAGCATTTAGTAATTTCGGTCATTTTTGTCATTTTGGTCATTTTGGTCATTTTGGTCATTTTGGTCTTTTCGGTCATTTCGTTCATTTTGGTCATTTTGGTCATTTTGGTCATTTTGGTCATTTTGGTCATTTTGGTCATTTTGGTCAATTTGGTCATTTAGGTCATTTTGGTCATTTTGGTCATTTTGGTCATTTTGGTCTTTTCGGTCATTTCGTTCATTTTGGTCATTTTGGTCATTTTGGTCATTTCGGTCATTTCGGTCATTTTTGTCATTTTGGTCATTTTGGTCATTTTGGTCTTTTCGGTCATTTCGTTCATTTTGGTCATTTTGGTCATTTTGGTCATTTTGGTCATTTTGGTCATTTTGGTCATTTTGATCAATTTGGTCATTTAGGTCATTTTGGTCATTTTGGTCATTTTGGTCATTTTGGTCATTTTGGTCATTTTGGTCATTTTGGTCATTTTGGTCATTTTGGTCATTTTGGTTATTTTGGTCATTTTGGCTATTTTGGTAATTTTGGTCATTTTGGTCATTTTGGTAAATTTGGTAATTTTGGTAATTTTGGTAATTTTGGTCATTTTGGTCATTTTGAGCATTTAGTAATTTCGGTCATTTCGGTCATTTTTGTTATTTTGGTCATTTTGGTCATTTTGGTCATTTTGGTCTTTTCGGTCATTTCGTTCATTTTGGTCATTTTGGTCATTTTGGTCATTTTGGTCATTTTGGTCATTTTGGTCATTTTGGTCATTTTGGTCAATTTGGTCATTTAGGTCATTTTGGTCATTTTGGTCATTTTGGTCATTTTGGTCTTTTCGGTCATTTCGTTCATTTTGGTCATTTTGGTCATTTTGGTCATTTCGGTCATTTCGGTCATTTTTGTCATTTTGGTCATTTTGGTCATTTTGGTCATTTTGGTCTTTTCGGTCATTTCGTTCATTTTGGTCATTTTGGTCATTTTGGTCATTTTGGTCATTTTGGTCATTTTGGTCATTTTGGTAATTTTGGTCATTTTGGTCATTTTGTTGATCGTTTGGTCATTTTGGTCATTTTGGTCATTTTGGTCATTTTGGTCATTGGTCATTTTGGTCATTTTGGTCATTTTAGTCATTTTGATCGTTTTGGTCATTCTGGTCATTTTGGTAGTTTTGGTCATTTTGGTCAATTTGGATTTTGGTTGGCTATACTGCCCATAATTGAAAATTCGGCTATTATGCCTGATCAAGTTTTCCGAGAAAAACGCGTTTTAGTGTTTGTCACCAAATCTCCGTCAAGGCAGTTTCCTATAAGAGTGGCATATTAGCCGTTTGGTTTTTCGCATCGGCAGTCAAATCTAAACACTATTTTAGTGAAATTCAAGTTGCAGAAGATGCGTTGGAACATCCTCTACCACCTGGTGCTAATGTCTCGTTTTTGCCAAAAATGGATATTAGCCGTTTTTTCAATGGTGGGCAGTATTGCTGGTAACTCACTTTTCTACAAAACTCTTCTGTTCAAACCACCCCGTCCATCAATTCCAGTGTTCAGTTCGATTGTCACGTCCCAGAGCTGCCGTACTCCCGTGACCATCTCCGTAATCGCTCAACAGCTTCCGAAACCGTTCGCGATGACATCTGAACGAACACTTAGCCACATCACCCGGGGGCTTCAGTCAGTTCAGGACAGGCCCCATGTCTCTGCGTTGCTGCATCGCCCATCATTATCGCGCTCAGCTTGTCGATCGTCGCAGCCGCAGAAATTGCTGTTCAACAACGGCCATCATAGTACTAATCACCATGTCGCTGCCACTGCCGTCCAAGTCGTCCAAGACGGTCCACGGGATTGCTCCCCTGCATATTGCGATCGGTTCACATTCGCTTAGACAGTTGAAAAAAGTTGAACTTATTTTTTTTTGAAAATCTGTTTTTGAAACTTCGCTTTTTTAAATATCTCATTCATGAATGTTCTTCATGGTAATTGTAAAAATAAATTTTCTAATGTGCGTCAAGACCATCTATGAACTCAGTGTTCGTCGAAGTTCGCAACGAATCTTGCAAGACGGCGACGGCCTAAAACGATACCATTCTTGAGCATCTCGAGCCGCCAATGTGAGTCAGTCCGGTCGGACTCCAGCTTGGACACTTGAGTGGAGACTTATGTTGGAACACAGTTTTGCTCTCTTGCCTTCCGTACCATATAACGTTCGTTGGCTGGCTAGCTCGATGTGTACCCCCCTGATGTCGATAATTGGCATGCATAATGATTATGTGGCCCCTTCCTGGAGAGCTGTCTGATGGGTTTGAGCTGGTCAGTTGGATGGGGAGGTAGGGGAGGATGAGTTGCTGCTGTGAGCATCATTCGCGCCTGGGACTCTTCCTTCCGACGGTTATTTTTCCCTTCAAGCGTAATGGTGGAAGACGACGTGAATCAATTTGCTGGAATATCAATTAAAAGTTAAGGTATTGTGATGCAATTTAGATGAGAAACCGTAGAAGCTCTATACAATAGTTTAGTATTTAATTGAAATCAATTTGCTCTATTTACCATTACTTTGTGATTTTTGAAATCAATTTTGTATCAATTTTGTTAATGAATAGAAAAAAAAAAACAAATCGTACCATCTGATAACTTGCCCTCGATTGATAAAAAAGATGTATTCAATGAGTATCACAAAGTATTGCACACTTTGCACCAAATTCACCCCTTGTGCAAATCATAACTGCACACAAAATATTTGCACACTGAAAATCATACCCCTTCTCCCCCCCACTCGCCTAGAGTGGAGCGTGTCTCGACTGAGCTTTGTTGCTTTCGACCACTTTAGAACAGTTTCAAACTAGGGTGTGTGTCTTAGATAGTTTTTTTCTGCTGTAGTTTGAGGTGTGCACTTTGTTGGAGAGCTTTTCACAACTTGCACGATTGTCTAAAAATCTCTGAAATCCGCAATACTAAGCATAACACTTTGACTTGTTTTGAAGAATTCATAATTTACACCCTTTCCTAAGCAAACTGTTCATAAACAAGATGCTGTCGGTCGTCGAATTTTGTTGTATGTTTTATTGGCTTACACTTTGTAGCAGGGATGTTTCGGTTAAATGTTTTACAAAACATTAATTTTATGAAATTTTTCAAAAAGTCTCAAACCATCCACATGAAAAAATGAAAAAAATCCATGAAAAATTTAAGTTACTTGTTATGATTTCAACATTTCAATGAAAAATGTGTAGTAAAATGCATTGTATATCAGTTTTCTCTAAACTTCAAAATATGTTTTAACTGTTTCATTCATAGTCAAAGTGGTTATCAACGAAGGGAAATGCATTTTAAATAGTTTTCAATTTATTGAAATTTTGAAGTTTTTTGAAAAAATATATTTTTTGCCCCCTGATTTTTCGAACTATTATCGAAAAAAAATTAAACGTTGAATAATAATGGGGGTGGTCTTCGGCAAAGTTGTAGGTGGGTAATTCTCCGCCAACTCACACAGCAGTTGCCCCGACCCCTCTTCGATTTGCGTGAAACTTTGTCCTAAGGGGTAACTTTTGTCCCTGATCACGAATCCGAGGTCCGTTTTTTGATATCTCGTGACGGAGGGGCGGTACGACCCCTTCCATTTTTGAACATGCGAAAAAAGAGGTGTTTTTCAATAATTTGCAGCCTGAAACGGTGATGAGATAGAAATTTGGTGTCAAAGGGACTTTAATGTAAAATTAGACGCCCGATTTGATGGCGTACTCAGAATTCCGAAAAAACGTATTTTTCATCGAAAAAAACACTAAAAAAGTTTTAAATATTCTCCCATTTTCCGTTACTCGACTGTAAAAATTTTTGGAACATGTCATTTTATGGGAAATTTAATGTACTTTTCGAATCTACATTGTCCCAGAAGGGTCATTTTTTCATTTAGAACAAAATTTTTCATTTTAAAATTTCGTGTTTTTTCTAACTTTGCAGGGTTATTTTTTAGAGTGTAACAATGTTGTACAAAGTTGTAGAGCAGACAATTACAAAAATTTTGATATATAGACATAAGGGGTTTGCTTATAAACATCACGAGTTATCGCGATTTTACGAAAAAAAGTTTTGAAAAAGTTGGTCGTCATCGATCATGGCCGTTCATGGTCACCCGCGACAGACACGGACGACGAAACAAAGAGAAACGCAAAAAGTAACTTTTTCAAAACTTTTTTTCGTAAAATCGCGATAACTTGTGATGTTTATAAGCAAACCCCTTATGTCTATATATCAAAATTTTTGAAATTGTCTGCTCTACAACTTTGTAGAATATTGTTACACTCTAAAAAATAACCCTGCAAAGTTAGAAAAAACACGAAATTTTAAAATGAAAAATTTTGTTCTAAATGAAAAAATGACCCTTCTGGGACAATGTAGATTCGAAAAGTACATTAAATTTCCCATAAAATGACATGTTCCAAAATTTTTTACAGTCGAGTAACGGAAAATGGGAGAATTTTTAAAACTTTTTTAGTGTTTTTTTCGATGAAAAATACGTTTTTTCGGAATTCTGAGTACGTCATCAAATCGGGCGTCTAATTTTACATAAAAGTTCCTTTGACACCAAATTTCTATCTCATCACCGTTTCAGGCTGCAAATTATTGAAAAACACCTCTTTTTTCGCATGTTCAAAAGTGGAAGGGGTCGTACCGCCCCTCCGTCACGAGATATCAAAAAACGGACCTCGGATTCGTGATCAGGGACAAAAGTTACCCCTTAGGACAAAGTTTCACGCAAATCGAAGAGGGGTCGGGGCAACTTTTCCCGATTTCGTGTGAGTTGGTAGAGAATTACCCAGGTGTAGTTAAGGACAATTGGGTCCAAAAATTAAGTTAAGATTGTGGATTTTATTTCACACAACATTGAAACTTTTTTTTCTGAGTACAGTGAAACTTTGAACAATTATGTTATTTGAAAAATACAACTTTTGAGATATGATCCAGCAAGGTCAAGCAATATTTGGCAGTGTTGCAAAATTTACCTAAAAAAAGAACTTAAAAATTAATTTTACATCATTATTATGATGAAAATTTGATTTTGAAAATATTAAGTTTGATATTGCGCGAATTTTGATTGCTTTTTTGTTTTTTTCAACAGTGCACTTTGTTGCCTATGTCTGAATACATTTTGTTTTCAGAGTGCAGAAATTTTTTATAAATTTGTCTGAAAAAGTTTGAAGAATGGACCTCTAGTTGTTAAAACAAAGCCACAAAAAGCAGGAGAAACAGGAAAAATTGGGTTTGTTTGTAAGCTCTCAAATATCAACTAATTTACAATTTTTTGGTCTTTCCGATGAAAATGTTATCAATGAACAAATAAATTAACATTTGGAAAAAAGCCTAATGTTACCACTCGAACCATTTTCAAGTGCATGCCAAGTGTTTAAATCTGATATTATTTTGTTCGCAGGTCACTTTTTCGATATTAAAAATCGGATCAATAGTTCGATGCCTCTGTGCTCTCCTGTACTAAGCTTGCTGGGATTTCTATCCGGTTAGCATAAGAGAGCACAGAGGCATTGAACTGGTGAGATAACGGCATTTGAAAGTTGAGTAGGGGAGAGTGGGGAGACTTGATCCCCTATTTTTGTATCGCACATAACTCTGTCAATTTTTCACAAAATTATGATCTTTTTGCATGAATTGAAAACTTAAACATTCAACTATGTTTGGCTGATAAGGTTATTTCATCATATAAACTCTTAGAATAATGCCAAGCGTTTTAAAAAATATTTTAAACCGGCATTTTCAAAATTTTGGGGGTAATTTGATCCCTCTTTCAACATTTTGAAGAAATCTTAAGCAAAATGTTTCTTATTCATCCAAACTTTTAATTTTCTATAAGTTACAGAAATTTCACATTAAACCTGTACGTTTGTGTTCAAAATATAACAAGTTTAGCATGTAAAATATTTAAAAACTTAAAATTTTCTTTTTTAGACCAAAATTGAGCATGTTTACAAAAGCTGGTAATTTTTGTTTACAAAACTTTTGAAAAATGGTTCAAACTGCAGTAAGTTATGTACAACTATACTGAAGGAAACTATGTACGAAAACCCAGCCAAATTATTTAATCTTGAGGCTGATTCCATTGACTGTAAAAATGCAAGGATCAAGTCTCCCTAAACGCACTTTTTTAAACAATTGATTTAAAAAATAGTACAGTCATGCCTCGGTATAGCACCGCATATGGGGGATGCAAAACCGAGGCGTGCATAACCGAGGCACAGAGCTTATGGGATTTTGGCTATATGGGAGACATTGGCTTTAATCGTACGAAAAATCATGCAAACATCAAAAAATTATAGTGTTTTGGAATCGGGATGATGTCAGCTATCCATTAAAATTATTATTTCATGAAAGTTTTCACAAAAATACGTATTTTTCCTGTATTTCGAAAATGCTTTTTTTTTCTCTAAAGAAACCAAAAATATATTGTTATTGCAATATGGGTATTAAATGATCAGGGTTTTTCAAACATTTTGGATGTAATAACATCATTTTTAGAAAATACTCAAAATTTTCACAAAACTACGTCTTTTCGAAAAAATACTCAAAATTTCAATTTTTACAATATAGGTATCAAACGATCGGGATTTTTTCATACATTTCGAATGTAATAACAACATTTTTTGAAAATACTCCAAATTTTCACAAAACTACGTATTTTCGAAAAAAAATACTCAAAATTTCCGTTTTTACAATGTGGGTATCAAACGATCGGGATTTTTTCATACATTTCGAATGTAATAACAATATTTTTTGAAAATACTCAAAATTTTCACAAAACTACGTATTTTCGAAAAAAAATACTCAAAATTTCCGTTTTTACAATGTGGGTATCAAACGATCGGGATTTTTTCATACATTTCGAAAGTTATTAAAAAAAATGAAAATACTCAAAATTTTCACAAAACTACGTATTTTTGAAAAAAAATTAATTGATTATTTGATACCCATAATGTAAAAACTGAAATTTTGAAAAGTTTTACAAAAATACGTAGTTTTGTGAAAATTTTGAGTATTTTAATTTTTTAATAACTTTCGAAATGTTTGAAAAAATCCCGATCGTTTGATACCCACATTGTAAAAACGGAAATTTTGAGTATTTTTTTTTCGAAAATACGTAGTTTTGTGAAAATTTGGAGTATTTTCAAAGAATATTGTTATTACATTCGAAATATATGAAAAAATCCCGATCGTTCGATACCTACATTGTAAAATAGGAAATTTTGAGTATTTTTTTAGATAATACGTAGTTTTGTTAAAATTTTGAGTATTTTCTAAAAATGTTGTTATTACATTCGAAATGTATGAAAAAATCCCGATCGTTTGATACCCATATTGTAAAAATTGAAATTTTGAGTATTTTTTTTCGAAAAAACGTAGTTTTGTGAAAATTTGGAGTATTTTCTAAAAATGTTGTTATTACATCCGAAATGTATGAAAAAAAACCTGATCATTTGATACCCATATTGCAATAACAATATATTTTTGGATTCTTTAGCGAAAAAAATGCATTTTCGAAATACAGGAAAAATACGTATTTTTGTGAAAATTTTCATGATATAATAATTTTAATGGATAACTGACATCATCCCGATTCCAAAACACTATATTTTTTTGATGTTTGCATGATTTTTCATACGATTAAAGCCAATGTCTCCCATATAGCCAAAATCCCATAAGCTCTGTGCTTCAGTTAAGTACTGGGCCGTGCTTAACCGAGGCAGCTGAACGGTGCAAAACCGGGGCAGTGCAAAACCGAGGCGTGCAAAACCGAGGCATGACTGTATGACGATAAATTTAACGCAAATGCGTAAGGGTTTTGGAGTTGATATGTTTATCAAACAATTCATGTATAAAAAATATGTTTTTGAATAATTTTTGAATGTTTTCTATACTTATCAAAACAAAGAAAAAGATCTCTTGGAAGTTTTTTGCAGCACTTTTTAGAAAAATGTGTGTAACTCAATCTAAACATTTTTTATTTTTTTCTTTGTTTTCTACAATGAGTTTTAGTCAATTTCGCACAACTTTCTAAAACAAAGCTAATTGTTTTACCCACATGCTGACGAGATACAGGCTTGGGATCAAGTCTCCCCACTCTCCCCTATAATATGAGGGTTGAACAAAAATCCCGTGTTTTTTTTTAAACCGTAGCGTACCTTACTATAGATAAATAGATTTAAAATCTGATTTTCATCTTAAAATTTGTAGGCAGAGGTATGTATCGAGAAAGTATTAAAAAAGATCAAAAATGGTTTTTTTAGAACGCTTCCCTTTTTTATTATTTTTATGAAAAACGCGTATTTTCGGAATTTTGTAATCATGTTCTTTCAATTTTACAGAAAAGTTCCTTCGTCGCCAAATTTATATAGTTCAGCATTGGATGCGTTACAATGAACCAAAATTACCACTTACAACAAAGATTTATGAAAACCGAAGAGGAGACGGGGCAACTTTTTGGTGGAGAAAATTACCCATGTACCCATGTAGGGTGCCCAGAATATGGGACTTTTTCTCAAAACCTCGCTCCACAAGCAGATTATTGTTCCTTGAGCAATTTTAGGACTCTGGGCCAAATATGAGCAAAATCGGTCAACATTTACCCATTGATACTCGAGGTTGAAGTTTGTATGAGAAAAATTGGAAAAAATATTGAAAACTAAATTTTCTTAAGGTTTTGTCTGCAGAGCGTGCTACTTTCATCCAAGCATTCTCAAAAGTGAGATTCTTATTGGAAATTTAATGTTCTACAACTTTGTGCAACATGCCAAAGCTGTTAAATTCGATCCTGAACAGTTATTAGCGATTTAAAAATGTGATTTTTGCATGAAAAACATTTTTGTCACCAACTTTAGGCTCGAGTATCAATGGAACTTTGCTCAAAACTTACCCAGATGCTTAAAATAACCCAAAAATCCGTTTTCTGCTTGTGGAGCAGGGGATCATTTTTTTTCTGGGCACCCTAATGTTCATATTAATGATGTAAAATTAAAACAAATTTTAGGTTAAAAGAATACTGTGTAAATATGCCTCACATGCCCACCACGTACGTCTGAAAGTTCCTAACCATCACTTTCCCAAACTTCCGGAACGCTCACTTCCGTTATCTCGACACAACGCAACCGGCGTTGATAACCAGTTGATCCCGCACCGATTTTGATAACCCAAATTAATCTCCCCAGCAGCATCAACACCAGCACCCGGGGGTGAACAGCTACGAATAATTCCAGATAATTACCCCCGGGTGCTGACCACTCCGTACAAACCACCAGATCCAGCCTCAAATTTCAGCTCTTTTCTACACTCTCTCTCTCTCGCTCGCAAGCAAGCCAGCAAGCTTCCTGCCGATTAATTACAATCATCAAACCCGTTTTCTTCTGGCTGGCTCTTCTGGGGATGCTCGGATTTTCAACACCTACTTACGTTTATCACCTTTTTCCTGTCTGCGTCTGAATTGCTGCCGCTGGCAGTTGTCCGTTTCTTTTGCGTGTGTCTGCCACTGCCGTTGCTACTGAGGACTTGTTCTGTCTGCTCTCGTATGACATGGTCCCTTTGCCTATAAGAGCACGCAAGATCATCGACTCTCAGCTGTTGACAGCACAAATGTGACTGACTGACATGCATCACACTCAACCTCAACCGGAGAGGGCCAGGAGCGGAGGGAGAGCCCGTCTCGTCTAATAAACGATATGATTATTATCATCATCTGGAAATAATAGTCCCCTTACGACTGACTCCTCCGTCCAATTCCACAGCATGCCAACATATATGGCGATATTAAGAGGAAGCGAAACATGGTCCAGAGTAAAACAAACCGACGATCATCATCATCAGGCATCGACTGATCCCTCAAAGTTTTGGATTGGATTGGCACAATCGCTAACGCCTTTCCTGGCCAGCACCCGAACCAGCCGGCAATCTTCCGAGGCTGAAAGGAAAGATTACCCACACGCCATGGATGTGATCCGGGCCCCGTCCGAGGGCGAACAGTATCGTCTCGTGAAGTTGCAGGAGATTTTGCGGTGGGATTAGGGGAAGGTGTGGTCAGGCGCAATTAGGATTTTTTTTTAAATTTGGAATAACTTTGTGTAAACATTACATAGACAAAACCATTTGAGTTTTCTTTTCTACAATTTTGCAAATTTTTTCGAGTTGTCAAAATAAGCCATCTTGCATCATTAGTTCTTTAAAGAAGGGATTTTCTGATCGATGTGGTGTCTGCGTCAAAGTTGCAGAGAAAATAGGTACACGGGAAAACCTCACGATTTTTTTTGTTATTTGCTTAATATCACTAAAAATGGAAATTCCATAAAACATTTTTTTATTTGTTTTAGATAAATAAATAAGGCATCTTTTGCACCAACATAAAAAATTATGCAAAATCAGGATTTTTTTGAAAGAACTTTTGGATAAAAAAAAACAAATTATTAAAAATTATTCTAAGAATAAACATTAAATTTGCATATGACGATTTTATACGAAGTGGGCCGATTTCGGCCATTTTTATTTGTCATATTTTTTTTAACGTTGCTCAAACTTTGTGGGAGCCTTTCCTATGACCAAAGAAGCAATTTTGTGTCATTGGCTCACCCACACAATTCTACATATAATGCAATGTGGACAACTGCTAATACAAAAATGGTACGTAAATATTAGTGTGTCTAACCCGGGAATTCCCGCGAGCAAATTCCCGGAAATTTTCCAAAACCAGGAATTTGCGAATCCCGGGATTTTTTATAATTTTTCACGGGAATTCCCGAAATAAAAAAATACAACAAACTTTGGTCTTGAATTTCAGATTTAGTTGTGGAAAAAGATGAACAGTTGAATACTGAGTATTCGATAAGAATTTTTAAGTATTAAAATTTGTATACGGTATATATCAGCAATAATTTGGCTTATTAGGAAAAATTGTTAAAAATTTTGTTAACAGATCCGCAAAATGCGTAGTGCTTTAAATGTTTTTTTTTTTAATTTTATTTTATATTTTTTTTAAAGACTGGGTATTATGTTTACGTATAAATATGACTTTAAATAAATATCACTTTGAATTATTTTTTATCAAATACCGGCATCTGGGGCAAATCAGGACAAATGAATTAAGACAGCTATTTAAGCCATTTTTTGCATAATATTTTGAATGACTTCGGTTGAAACAGGAACACAATAAAACAAAACAATTAGTACATCGATTTCAAAATATTGTTCTAAAATCTCCTGTACCTATTCAGACTGCTGTCGCGATTTTGCAAAGTTGGCGGTTGTTGTTGTTGTCAATTTATTTATTTCTGGCAGCTTTAACCTTCTTGGTCATTCGCTGCCCTCACAGTTGGCGGTAGTATCTTTAAAATAATTTGTAAAATATGTTTTGAATAAAACATGAAATTCAAAACTTATGTTAAACTCAATATTGACTGGTATCATTTTACTTTACTTTTACTTCTTTTTTTAGACATTTAAAAAAAATTACAAGCTTTTCTTGTCATATCATATAAAAAAATATATAAAATAAATATATTAATAAAAGATTTATTAATTTTGAATCACATTGGAATACAAACTGTAGCACGAAAAAGAATAAAAAAAATCTTTTAAACAGTTTAAAAACTGTTGTCCTTTTTTAAAATAGAGTGTAGATTATCACCAAATAATATTATTGAGCAAATTCCATGATTTAAGCTTGAAAACATATCAAACATAATGAAAACATAGATTTTTTTACTGTTTCAGAAATTTCCCGGAATCCCGGGAATTCCCGGGATTAAAAAAATATTTTTCACGTTTCCCGGAAAATTCAAAACCCGGGAAAATGTATCGCCCTAGTATATATTTGAAAATTTGTAACTTTTGAAGTAATTTTCTAATCAATTTGGTTGTTGTTGTTGATTTTATTAGGGGAACTTTAACCCTATGGGTCATTCGCTCCCGTTAATCAATTTGGTGTCTTCGGCAAATTTGTAGGTATTGACGAAAATATTTAGAAAAAAAGTTAATCGGGATTTTTATTGTCAATAAAAAAAACTTTTTTTTTAACAATAAGGCCGTTTCAAATATTTTTTGAAGTTTATGTCCCTCGACTCTGGTCGCAATAACTCGTGATATAAACATCAAACCCCTTATGTCTATATATCAAAATTTTTGCAATTGTCTGCTCTACAACTTTGTAGAACATTGTTTCACTCTAAAAAATAACCCTGCAAAGTTAGAAAAAACACGAATATTAAAACGAAAAACTGAAAAAATGACCCTTCTATGTCAATGTAGATTCGAAAAGTACATTAAATTTCCCATAAAATGACATGTTCCAAAAATTTTAACAGTCGAGTAACGGAAAATGGGAGAATTTTTAAAACTTTTTTAGTAATTTTTTCGATGAAAAATACGTTTTTTCGGAATTCTGAGTACGCCACTAAATCGGGCGTCTAATTTTACATAAAAGTCCCTTTGACACCAAATTTCTATCTCATCACCGTTTCAGGCTGCAAATTATTGAAAAACACCTCTTTTTTCGCATGTTCAAAAATGGAAGGGGTCGTACCGCCCCTCCGTCACGAGATATCAAAAAACGGACCTCGGATTCGTGATCAGGGATAAAAGTTACCCCTTAGGACAAAGTTTCACGCAAATTAAAGAGGAGTCGGGGCAACTGCTGTGTGAGTTGGCGGAGAATTACCCAAGTGCACATAAACTTTGAAAAATATTTGCAACGGCCTAAATCAACTTCCTTAAATCCGTAGTATGACATTTTTTGATATGTTTTAGGGGACAAAAACCGCAATTTTTGAGCCATAGCGAAGTATGGACAAAAATGTTGCCGTCGAGTTATGATTTTTTTTTTGGGAAAAGAGACATTTAAATCAAACATTTTTTTTACATTTTTTAATCGAAAAGTCCCAAACAGATTTTTTGCTAAATTCATGCAATTTTCAAGATAATAGCCCCTTTTAGTTTATCTTCATCTGGAAAACTTCCCTTTTTCGATTTTTTTTTTCAAAAAGTTAAAAAAAGTACAGTAAAATTGCCTAAGAGACATTGAAGATTGGAAGAAAGACGTAGAAGAAAAAAAGAAAGGAAAAGAAAATTGTAGTATTTAAGTTTCATTCAAACATTTCCCACATATTCTAATGCCATTATCTCAGCAACTAACTAAATTTAAAAAAAAAACGTTTGTAAAATTTTATGATTTTTTCGAAAAAAAATCGGGATCAAGACTAACATTTCGAATGGGCGTAATATTGAATGTTTGGCCATTGAAAACCGAAGTAAAAAAAAATTGACTAAAATTTCAGTTTTTTTACAATATACCCTCTTTTTTCAAAAAATCATGACTCGGCGGCATAGCTGTTGTTTTAAATTTTGAGTTTTATGTTAAAGATTCCTGTTGCCTCGAAATTTACAAAATTGCTCAGGCTGTCAAAATGCTTATCCACCCTTTTCACATGTTGCTCTAGATATATAACTAGCATTCAAGCCAAATATGAGCACTCTATATAGGCTAACGGGAAGTGGGGCAAATCGGCAATATTTAAAGGTTAAAAATCGTCAAAATTCTTAGAAAGGCTGTAACTGATTCAAAATTTACTTTTCAAATTTTCCCAAATAAACTTCAACTCAAAATTGGCACAGTTACTTATTTTTGCCTAAGGAATCGAGTCAAAGGGTATCCCTAATGTTCTGTCACCCTAGTACACAATCAAATCGGGCTTCCAATTTAAAATTTAAAATCTTTTTGACACCAAATTTATGTTTCATTACCAATAACCATTGTAAGCAATATACTGAAAATTATGTCTTCTTCGAATGCTTAAAATGAAAGGGGTCGTACAGCCACCGTCATGAGATATCAAAAAAGACCTCGGATTCGTGTTGAGAGACACAAATTTTCTCCTATGGACAAATTTTCATAAAAATCAAAGAGGGGTGGAGCAACTTTTCCGATTTCTTGTGAGTTGGCGAAGAATTACCCCTTTTCAAAAGTGTGTTTCAGACAAGATGTTGTCTAATGCAAAAGAAACCCCACCTTCTCCTACATTTTACTTATTTTTATTGGTCATCCCCACAGGAAAGCTCACATATAGCCATAACACGCGTTGCGAAATGGCGCAGAAAAATATGGTGTGGTGCCCTGTTCTTAAGCTGCTGCAGGCTGCGAATAAATATGTATCTCTCGCAGCATCCACAGCATAAAAACAGCGCCCAAGTCTGCGGGGAAAAACGCGCAGATAAAAGGCGAGGTGAATAAAAACACCTCCGGCGATAGCGAAAACCGATCCGATCCGGAGCCTCCTCCCTCAGCGCCGCCAACTCCACGACGAAGAAGCTCTGGTGGTGGCTTGTAGGCCTCGTTAGAAGAGTTGAGTTGGGTCAATTAGCACATGGTGAAAGGTTGAGCAGCGGGGGCTTCTTCTACTTCTTACTTCGTTTTTTTTTTGCTGGAGCCCTTTTTATTTCCCGTTTTGGGGAGGCTCTCGTCTTCTACTCTTTTCTGTTTTGGTTCGGCTTTTATGGGCTTTCCAGGTTCTTCGGCTATGCCACATTTAGAGTCTGGCTTTCCGGGCACAACTGCTGCTGCTGCTGATGTTGTGGGCTTCGTGGTGATGAATTTACACAAGGTACTACGGCTGTTTCGGGATAATTAAGTGAATGATGCCTAATCGAGCGTAATAATTCTCGACGCTGCTGGGGTTGTGGTTTTCTACGAGGGCATTTCCCTATTAGATAGAAGGGTAAAAGAAGAAAATTCTGTAGTTTAGAGTTGTTATGCAATAAATAATAAATTTTCAGAACTTTTATTCGCTTTTTCGTTAAAATATTAAAAAATGGAAAAAAATCATTATACAATGTTGTTTCATTTGCATTTGTATAGAAAATAATAAACAAATAATTTCAACAATCTTGCTCAATTCAATACATAAAACAGAGGTGAATAAATCAACAAGGGAGCAAATGAGCTCATTACCAGTAAAAAGTCCATAAACTCCGGCTCACATGAGGAGAAGAGTGCAAAAAATGGTACTCGACAAGAAAAAAAAACAGTCCCAAAGCATTCCCAAAATCGTCCATTAATTGAAAGGTTCCCGCCCTCCCCGCTTCCTCCCATCCTAGAACATTGAGCACACACACTTCAATGATGTTTGCAAAAGAAGGTAAGCACAAAGTTGCCATGTTGAGAGCTCCGAACTCGGAGTTTGCGTTGCTGTCAACTACCGCTATTATTCGCGAGGTAAGACTTCCAAAACTAACCAGCAGCCGCCTTCATGTTCAACTCCATATTGGTCGGCCTGTCGAATCCGCGACAGAAGGCAAATGTCGATGCGAACGTTTACCCAAAACTGTGCCCCGCTCCAAGAGTCGTGGCGACCGAGAATGCTCGAGTAACGTTTTTCAATGATACAGAAAAAACGTATAAGTGACTTATGAAAAACAACGACGAAAACCAGAGTTGACCCTTTTAGATCCAATTGCATTGATAGTTTAAAAAAATTAAATACTGAAAATCATGAAAAAGTTCACAAACTAAATAACATGGAATTTTATGACCTCAGCCCTTAAAGGGTTAAAACCCAAAGCCTAGTGAGTCGACACAAGGTGACACGAGGGGGGGTGGGAAGCCAAGTGACTTACACACCAGAAGGAGAGTCAATTTTTTCCTCAAGTTTGCGTAGAGTACTCCAGCTTCCACTCGACGTCAACTAAAACCGGCAAAGACGACGGCGAAAGCAGTTGGAGTGTGCGCGCGCGACACCCGCCCAAACCGAGTGCGTCGTGGACAGTGGGATGTAAGATGTGAATTTTTGTTTCATTTTTATTGTTTTTTAATTGCTTAAATTTCTTTAAATTTCCTTCAACTTATTTCAATTTCTTGCAATTTCTTTTATTTCCTTCAATTTCTTTCAATTTCTTTCAATTTATTTCAATTTCTTTCAATTTCTTTCAATTTCTTTCAATTTCTTTCAATTTCTTTCAATTTCTTTCAATTTCTTTCAATTTCTTTCAATTTCTTTCAATTTCTTTCAATTTCTTTCAATTTCTTTCAATTTCTTTCAATTTCTTTCAATTTCTTTCAATTTCCTTCAATTTCTTTCAATTTCTTCCAATTTCTTTCAATTTCTTTCAATTTCTTTTAATTTCTTTCAATTTCTTTCAATTTCTTTCAATTTCTTTCAATTTCTTTCAATTTCTTTCAATTTCTTTCAATTTCTTTCAATTTCTTTCAATTTCTTTCAGTTTCTTTCAGTTTCTTTCAATTTCTTTCAATTTCTTTCAATTTCTTTCAATTTCTTTCAATTTCTTTCAGTTTCTTTCAATTTCTTTCAATTTCTTTCAATTTCTTTTAATTTCTTTCAATTTCTTTCAATTTCTTTCAATTTCTTTCAATTTCTTTCAATTTCTTTCAATTTCTTTCAATTTCTTTCAATTTCTTTCAATTTCTTTCAATTTCTTTCAATTTCTTTCAATTTCTTTCAATTTCTTTCAATTTCTTTCAATTTCTTTCAATTTCTTTCAATTTCTTTCAATTTCTTTCAATTTCTTTCAATTTTCTAACATTTATTTTAATTTGTTTTATTTCCTAACATAAAAAAAATCTTGCATTAATTTAAATTTCATAAATTAAAAAAACATAAGATTTTTAATTTCTTCAAATTTTGTTTAATTTTTTAGAATTTATATGGATAATATTCATGTTTGTTCAACTTGTTTAAATTTGTTTAAATTTGTTTAAATTTGTTTAAATTTGTTTAAATTTGTTTAAATTTGTTTAAATTTGTTTAAATTTGTTTAAATTTGTTTAAATTTGTTTAAATTTGTTTAAATTTGTTTAAATTTGTTTAAATTTGTTTAAATTTTTTAAAATATGTTTAAATTTGTTTAAATTTGTTTAAATTTGTTTAAATTTGTTTAAATTTGTTTAAATTTGTTTAAATCAGGTTAAATTTGTTTTAATTTGTATAAATTTGTTTAAATTTGATTAAATTTGATTAAATTTGATTAAATTTGTTTAAATTTGTTTAAATTTATTAAAATTTGTTTTAATTTGATTAATTTTGTTTAAATTTGTTTAAATTTGTTTAAAATTGTTTAAATTTGTTTAAATTTGTTTGAATTTGTTTGAATTTGTTAAAATTTGTTAAAATTTGTTTAATTTTTTGTTTAAATTTGTATAAATTTGTTTAAAATTGTTTAAATTTGTTTTAATTTGTTTAAATTTGTTTAAATTTGTTTAAATTTGTTTAAATTTGTTTAAATTTGTTTAAATTTGTTTAAAGTTGTTTAAATTTGTTTAAATTTGTTTAAATTTGTTTAAATTTGTTTAAATTTGTTTAAATTTGTTTAAATTTGTTTAAATTTGTTTAAATTTGTTTAAATTTGTTTAAATTTGTTTAAATTTGTTTAAATTTGTTTAAATTTGTTTAAATTTGTTTAAATATGTTTAAATTTGTTTAAATTTATTTAAGGGTGCACAGCGATCAAGGAAGTTGTTGTCTTTTTATTGCAAAATTGTCAAACTTACGGACCCAATCCTGCAAGAATCTGATTTAAAAATTAGTCAAACTTTGTAGTAAATAACTACGAAGACAGTAATTTAGGGGATGAATAAAAAATTATATCGATAGTTCCCGTAGTATTGAAGATACTAAAATGTCTGTAACAGAAATCTGAGTGCAAAAGCTATGGTTGATTTGTACCGTAAAAATTGTTTAAATTTGTTTAAATTTGTTAAAATTTGTTAAAATTTGCATAAATTTGTTTAAATTTCTTCAAATTTGCATAAATTTGTTTAAATTTGTTAAAATTTTGTCTAAATTTGTTAAAAATTGCATAGATTTGTTTAAATTTGTTTAAATTTGCATAAATTTGTTTAAATTTGTTCAAATTTTGTTTTAATTTGTTGTAGTTGGTTGACAATTGCATATTTTTTTTATTTGTCTAATTTTTTTTAAGTTTGTGGAAATTTGTTAAGATTTGTCTTGTTTTTAACTCTTTAAATTTGATTACATTTGTTCAATATATTTTTATTTCTTTGCAATATATTATTATCAAAATTTGTTCAGATTTGCATTTTTTATGCTAGTTTTTTTAGTTTGAATTTATTTTTTTCGATGTTTTAAATTTATTTTAATTGGTTTCAATATGCATCAATATATTTTATTTGTTTTAACTAGTTTAAAAAAGACTTATTTTGAAATTTGTTCCAATTTGTTTAAAAATGTTTAAATGTTTTCAACTTTTTGCGATGCATTGCAATTTTTAACAATTTTTCAATTTGCATGTTTCTTTAAAAAAATTCACGTGCGACAAAATAGCACCCCCCGACGGAATAATCTTTTTTTAATTCTCGTCATTTTCTGTTCCATTTTTTTTTATAAATATGAGAAAATAATTTTTCATTTCAGTTATTTATTTAATTTAAATGACTTTGCCCTTCCCATAGTTGTTCGATCTCCAAAACAAGTAACTCCTGGAGAAAACGCGACGTATAGAGCGAATAAAATAAAAACGGCAACCAAACCATCAGAATAACAAAGACAGTATTACACAAAACCGTGGCAATAAGAAGTCAAAGAAGAAAAAAGAAGTAATAACACAAGTACTTTGCTTGCTGCCGTACGGCTCTGCAGCAGACGCATTTGTGTACACACAAATGCAGGGAGATTACGCCACCGACCGCAACACTGCTAGGGGGATAGAGGAGAGCAAGAGAACGAGAGAGAGCGAAGGGGGTCCTCGAAAAGGGTTTTCCTTCGGCTCAAGTGCGTCGTCGTCGTCGTCGATAGGCGGTAAAGCCGCATGACGGTGCGAAGATCATGAGGAGGACAAGGAAGAGAAGGGGAGAGGAAACAGCTCTTTTCGAGACAAAACCGAACGCATAAACATAAACCGTCTAGCCGGTCGTGCACAGCCCAAGTGTAATATATGTAAAATAGTAAGTACCTACCTCGCTCTGCCACTCTCGTGGAGTTGCTCCAGAAGGCAGTGAACACACACACACACACACACACACACACACACACACACACACACACACACACACACACACACACACACACACACACACACACACACACACACACACACACACACACTTTGCAAACACACATATCGGGGCAATGACGGTGACACTTGATGAAATATGTTTTAATTCAATTTTAATTTTTACGCTGCATTCATCATTAATTGATGCATTTTTGTTTTCCCTTTTTTATGATTGCACATAAACAAAGATATTTGCATATTTATTACGGTTTAAATTTGGTGCACCCTAAAATTCACTATTTTTTACAATAATTATTTGCATTTTAATATTTATTTGCATTTCATCTGGCCCAGAATTATTGTTATAATTTTTCAAATGTAAATCCAATTAAAAATTCGATAAATAAGCATTATAGCTTCTTTTTTAACCGAGTTGTTCGTTATTCGATATATTAAAAATCTCTTCGTTTTCAAATGCGATTTATTTTATTTTTTTTTAGAATTTATGTTCGCGTCTGTTTGTAAAACAATAAAATCTTTAAATTAATTTATTTCAAATATATCAAGATTTCAGAGATATTTTTAATAAATGTATCTGTTATCATTTTTTTTAATTATGGGTCTTTCAACTTTTAAACTTTTTTTGGTGACCTCCTTAACAGTGTTTTTCCATAACAGTTGTTAATAAAATGATCTGATCTGTAAAGATTGATCTGCAATTTTTTTTTTGCGATAATATTTCAAACCAGCAGGATGTAAATCAAAAGTGGCTAATATTTGGCTTGTTGTTTCTTGGCAAAAATAACCAGATTTTTTTTGTGATGAATACCCTAGTCATTGGTCTTAATTTGGTAAAAGTACCAGCAAATTCAAAAAGGCTGGTAAGAGTTTCTAAAATTTCCTTTTTTGAAAATGGTTAATCCAACCGTTCGTTGCATAAAAATTGTGTTTCAAAAAATATAAAATTTACGAAAAATATTTTTTTTTAATTGTTTTCCAATTAGCTATTTTTTCAATTATTATATTCTATCCGTTTTACATTATTACTAGACACTTAATTGACCAAAATAGATAACATTTTAATATCTTGCAAATAACATTCTATATAAGCAATGCAGGTAAATTCAGGTTGCATAATTACTTTATCTTTGGATTATTTCATTTCAAAGTTTATAATAATTTGTGCTCTGGAGTAACCATGGGACTATAACTAAAACATTTGGAATAATACAATTCGAGCCTTTTGAATTATTAGTCGTACCAATTAAAGAATGCATATCAAATGTTTAAAAATAAAATAATGGAGAATTTTATCAACCATTTGTTTTCTTTTTTCAGAGATGTAAAATAATGGATCATTAAAATAAAATCTGAAATCTGAAAACGATGAATTTGTCAAAATGTTACAAGTTATTTCTGATAGCAATTTTTAATCTAAAAAAAAATTCTTTTAAAATGCATAACTCTGTATCAAAAATTCAAAGCAAGCCGAATTCGTCCGTCAATACATTTGATCATGAGTTTGCACTTTAAGTTCAATTAAACATATTAAAAAATGGGGATAAAGCTTGTAAAAATCAAAAACTCAATGAAAATTTTATGTCTATAATGGGTTAAATATCTTCAAATTTATTAGCATTTTGATTATATCAAATTAATAAAAATGAGGATTTTTTCAAATAATACTTCAAAACTTGTATTAGAGACAATTAAAATTGGTAATTTTTTGACGTTATCAATCAATTTATTTTGGAGTTAAAAAAAGGTTCAAAATCACCCAAAAAGCAAAAAAAAAAAAAATGTTTTTGGGCCTTCAACAAAAAAAACAGTATTTTAATCTGAATTTTTGAATGATACATTTGTTTTAATTTGTTCAAATTTGTTTAAATTTGTTTAAATTTGTTAAAATTTGTTAAAATTTATTTAAATTTGTTTAAATTTGTTCAAACTTGTTTAATTTTTTTTAAATTTGTTTAAATTTGTTTAAATTTGTTTAAATTTGTTTAAATTTGTTTAAATTTGTTTAAATTTGTTTAAATTTGTTTAAATTTATTTAAATTTGTTAACATTTGTTTATTTTTTTTAAAACTTGTTTAAACTTGTTTAAATTTGTTCAAATTTGTTTAAAATTGGTTTAAATTTTGTAACCGTTGGTTACAATTCTTCAACGAACCTTCACTTTTCTACTTGATTCCGTACATACAACATCACACAATACATGGCAGTAGAAGGGTTTTCGTGCCGCTGTAACGAGATAGTCCTTGACAGCGATAGGGCAGGACTACTCGAATTGGGTGGAAAAGAAAATGGAGCTTTTCCCCTCCCGTTTGGAATTCGAGCGGGAAATGTCTTCTTGGCCCGCCGATGTTTAGCATCGGCCTCTTTTGCCATTCAGGCGTCCGTGTGTTAAGTCGTGTCCGTTGTACCAGTACCGTCCTCTTTGTGCTGTGTACGTTTCGCCTTCCGGAAGTGGAAGTGCCCACACGGAAGTCTAGTTCCGTCGGCGCGACGGCACACGGGTATCCGGTGAACCTAGCCTTGTGAGTGCGCAGGAGCCGTTGGCTACGTTTTTCGTCAAACACCGACCCCGAATCTCTGGCGCGCGGCGCCATAATCGTCCAGGAGATTATCCCCTCTCGGCACGCCCAAATCAGTGGACTCTGGGGCTGCCGAATCCGCCACTGAGGGAAGACGCCTGCCGCAAGTAGGCCCAGCAACACCCGCTGGCCTACCTCTGCGTTCCAGCCCAACCCAGCAGCAGCCCAAGCCATTCGGAAGTCGACGACCAACCAGCAGCTCAAGAACCCCCCCCCCCCCCACGGGATCGCGGCGGCACAGTCGAGGGCGCTCCTGTGACCGGCCTTGGAGCAGGTGAACGCCGAAGGCGTTCGAGAGTTCGTGTGGAGTCTGCGAAGCCTCGCTGCGAGTCCAGCTGCTGATCGGTACGTTGCCCCTGAAGTGCCCCACATTCCCCACACACACCCACACCCTACACTATCCCAGAAATACACGTTTTAATTAGAAAATTGTGGTTCTTGATTTTTATTTCATCCGTGTCTCACTTGAATCGCTGAGTAGAAATGCCGACCCTGAGTGATGAGTAGTCAGTAGCTTAGGTCTACGACTACCTGTAAGTAGATGGTCTCTGCCCTGAAAAAGGAATGAGCTAGTCCACCTTGATACTGAAAAGTCATTAGTTTCAATTTGTTTAAATTTGTTTAAATTTGTTTAAATTTGTTTAAATTTGTTTTAATTTGTTTAAATTTGTTTAAATTTGTTTAAATTTGTTTAAATTTGTTTAAATTTGTTTTAATTTGTTTAAATTTGTTTAAATTTGTTTTAATTTGTTTAAATTTGTTTAAATTTGTTTAAAATTGTTTAAATTTGTTCAAATTTGTTTAAATTTGATTAAATTTGTTTAAATTTGTTTAAATTTGTTTAAATTTGTTTAAATTTGTTTAAATTTGTTTAAATTTGTTTAAATTTGTTTAAATTTGTTTAAATTTGTTAAAATTTGTTTAAATTTGTTTAAATTTGTTCAAATTTGTTTAAATTTGTTTAAATTTGTTTAAATTTGTTTAAATTTGTTTAAATTTGTTTAAATTTGTTTAAATTTGTTTAAATTTGTTTAAATTTGTTTAAATTTGTTTAAATTTGTTTAAATTTGTTTAAATTTGTTTAAATTTGTTTAAATTTGTTTCAATTTGTTTAAATTTGTTTAAATTTGTTTAAATTAGTTTTAACATGTTTAAATTTGTTCAATTTATTTCTATTTCTTTCGATGTTTTGCAATGTGTAGCTATTTTCAAAAATTTGTTCATATTTGTATTTTTATTAAACTAGTTTTTTACGTTACCAATCTATTAATTCTGGATTAAAAAAAAGGTTAAATAAACCCCTGACTCAATGCGTTTTCAAAAACACCCAAAAAGCAAAAAAAAATAAAATTTTGTTTTTGGACTTTCAACAAATAAAAATCCAGGAATTTAATCAGAAATTTGGAAGAAACACGTGATAATATCTGGTCACCTCAGTACACGTTTTCAAACAACTCTAGAAACAAGCCTTACCGGTTCAAATATATCTGAAAAATAAATTTAAATTCCATCAATGTCACTTCAATTTACGATGACAGAAAATTGAAATAAATTTTTAACGACTTTTTGTTCAAATTTCAAGTTTCTTTTAAAAAATATTCCAAAATTTAAAAAGTAACGAACATAAAACGTAATTTAAAAAAATTGTTTAAACGGAATATTTTTTCATGTATTATTTTAAAATATTTTGAATTTTTTTTAAATAAAGGGTGCTTCTAATTCTATTGCCGTAATTAAATCCAATTTTGATTCCAATCTAACTTTTTTAGCAATCTTATCTCAAAGTACAGTGCGTGGCCGAATGGTTACGCTGTCCGCTTTGTAAGCGGATGATTCTGGGTTCGATTCCCATCTGCTCCAACCTTCCATCGGATGAGGAAGTAAAATGTCGGTCCCGGCCTTGGTTGTTAGGCCGTCCAGGTGTAGGAGTCGTCTCCATGCCATAAGTACAAACAACACACCAAACCAAGCCTACTCCGGTGGAATCGCTGGCGGCGGTTGGACTCGCAATTCAAAGGTCGTCAGTTCAAACACTGGGGTGGAAGGTTCCTTGGAGTAGAAAGAGGTTTGGGTGCTCTCCCCATTCAAGCCTTCGGACTCCTAGGTTCGAGCAGAAACTTGCAATAGAGACCACAAAAGACCCGGGGGTCGTTAATGTGGATGGTTTGATCTCAAAGTACTGTTTGTTAATACAATTTTTTTTTGTTTTGATCGTGAACAATTTCTATTCAAATATGCTCTAGTTGAAATTTTATTTTTCATGTAATTTAAATTTTTACTTCACCTGTTTCATCTATAATTTTTCAACAAATTAATTTTCACATAACTTCAACTTTCAGTTACCGTTTCAGAACGCACACACGCCGATACACATAAAGTGACCTGGTGCAACACACTTCGGGGACCCCAACCGATCAGACCTTCCAAGACGACGACGACTACTTCGTCGCAGAAAAAAATGGTTGCAAGAGTGAAAATTGTGTACGCTCCAACCCGGAGGGCCAGCTCCAAAGAACACTCCAGTCAAGTCGCGGCGCGAAAGGGGCTAGAGGAGTCTGGAAATTAGAGGGAAAGTGTGTGTGTATGCCGTATATGCGCGCACCCATAATGTATCAATAAAGTGAAGTGAACCATTTGTAAACGATTATTTATGCATCGAGTTCACAGACTCACTGGAACAAACCCGGAGTTGGTGGACTTGGACCGAGCAAGACGACGACGACGGAACCCATTATTGGCCACGGAGGAGAACGATGACGACGACAGTGGCTGGCTGGAACCAAAGTGATGGACTAGAGTTCCGAGGAACTGTTCACGGCCTCCACAATAGCCGTAACGAAACCGAGCCGGGCAAGTCCGTACTTGAGTACAGTCAGTTGAGGTGTGATGGATTTGAAATAAGCCAGAGTTTACCTCATCTTTATTTGAAAATTTTCTCTACTGTTTCAAATACCAATTTTTGCACTTTTAAAAATCTTCACGATTTTTGATTGATTTAATTTGTTGTCAATCTGCATACTGAATGTAGCAGACGACGACGGTGGTTAATGCGCTGGCTGACTGGAGCTGCTGATGACGAAGATCCAGTTCAAGAAACGGCAGTCAATGGGATGAACCCGGTGTGGACCCCGCAGGGCCCTTCCAGGTCCAGGTCTCCGTCGATTTCGCCCCGCTTGGTTACACTAATTACGTGCCAGCGGGCCCTGCAGGTGAGACTAATTGAATCTAATAGATCTTCTCACCCTCCTCGCGAGCGGGACTCTCGGGGGCCGGGAGTTAAACGTGTGAATGATTCCCGGCTGCTGATGGTCGGAAACTGGCCCGGAGGTGATCTTTGGGCCTGGACCTCGACGCTGAGCTGAGCTGGGTGCAGTTGTAACCAATTGAAACACTTTGAACTGAGTCAAATCAACGACCATTAACCTTCGTTGGCCTTGTTGAGGGGCTCACAATTACGTGTTGGGACATCAACACTTTAGCGCGATGCCGGGACGTTCAGATTAGGGTTTGAGTTGTAATCAACTACTGGGATGAGTTATTATAAAAATAAAAATAATACATCAGTGTTTGTATGTTTTTAAATGACTTTAAACTGATTACAGCATGTCCGTGTTTTTTTCAAAGAGGTCTGGCACATGCAAACATAAATTTTGCTGATCACTAATTTGTCTAGTGCTGATAGGGAGACAAATCGCAAATCATGTGCTATGAAGTGGTTGAAGTAATTGATCAAATTTGTTTGCCTGTTATGTTTAATCTAAGAGATTCGTGATTTAAAATACCTCGTGTTTTGTGTTACAAAAAGTTCATACCCTCAGATCGATAAGCTGTGGCAACAGGCTCGTCATCCACCGAAACTCCACCTAAAACGCCCGTTCCAAGTTTGTACAAGAAAAGCTAAACAAACCGTACAGTATAAACCGGACGTGAGCTGCCATATCTAGACCACAAATGAAATGCATTCACAAAACCAACTAACCAACCAACAAATAGCTAGGCTGGCTGGCAGGTATTATGACGAGGCAGCATATCTCGATGAAGCATCCAAACACCAGTCCCAGCCCAGAGAATGTGTGTGGTGTGTACACCGAAAACAGTTCTGGAGCAAACATGACTGCCAAACTCTTCTGGACGGACAAGCCGGGCGTTTGAGCGCCACCACCTCCACCAGTGCAGCATCCAGAGAGACGCATCTCAGACAGATATGGTAATGTGGCCTGGGCTGGGCCTAGGGAAGCTATGCAGAGGAGGTGAAATCGAGCAATTGAGTTCGAAAAAAATGATCAGAGAATTTTTCAACTATTAAAAAAATGAGTTGTTTTTTAATATTCGGCAAAAACTAAAATATTCAATGAGTTTATTTAACAAACAATAAACTTAACAGTAAACTTTAGAATTCAAAAAAATATTTTGAAAACTTTGGACCTAAATATAATTCTACATACATTTTTGTGTTGCTGATCTAAAAAAATATGTAAACAAAACTATCGTCAGCTTTTTAAACATGTTTTGATTTGTTGTCGAAGAAATTCATGATCCTGAAATTAACAAAGTATTCAAATCTATTTGAAATTGAAATTCAAACACCAGCAAGACAAGTTTTCACCCAATTGAACAAACTTTTTGGTTGAAGATATGTGTTTTCTACCTATTTGCTTATGAATTTTTCATATTTTATAAATGTGCTGGTAAAGTTTCGAGGGAAAGTTCAACAAATTGTTTTCGATTCGTGATCGAAAGTTTCTTTTTGTTTATATTTTTAATTGTTCAAATTTGAAAATAAATCGAAAAAATTTAAGATAGAGTATATAATCACTTTGCTTTCTAGAAATGTTCACAAAAAATACGAGATAAAATTGTTATGCTCAAACAGATTTATTATTCTTTGAATTTCCATCAAAATCATATTTATTAACGATTTTGTTTAATGAGGGAAAAGTTAGGTCTAGAATAAATTAAATTACAAATATACACATATACAAAATCGGCAGTTTTTTATTTGGCTCAAACTTTTTGGAGGCCTTTCCAATGACCAAAGAAGTGCCATTGTTTTACCCATACAAGGCTCTTTACAAAAATGGTACGTAAATATTCGTAAATCTGTATCTTTTGAAGGAATTTTCTAATCGGTTTAGTGTCTTCGACAAAGTTGTAGGATGATGAGGACTATTCAGAAAAAATGGTACACGGGAAAATAATTCCAATTTTTCAATTTCCCGAGCAGACGGAAATAACGTGGGAATAACAATTTTTGATATTTGAAAATACTAGGCCAATAACGTTATAAGTTATATATAACAAGATTTGTTATTCGTCGTTATGATTTTTTTGTTATTGAATTGTTATTGTAATAACAGACTAATATTATTTTCAGTTATTTTTCGAACAAATCTTTGTTATTATTTTTTGTTATTTTAACAACTAATCCGATCACCCCAATAACAAATGGAGATATTCCTCCATAACAAAAAATGTTATTCCCAAGTTGTTTTAGCTTCCAACCAATATTAGACCAATAACAAATTTTGTTATGATAACATAAACTGTTATTAAACTCTTATGCAAAAATGGATTTTGCAAGAATATTCCATAACACTTTTTGTTATTTTAACAATATTTGTTATTGAAATGGCATGAATTTTGTTATTACCGTCTGTTCGGGTTCCTTTTTTTACAAAAAAAAATCCCAAAAATATTTTTAATGTGTTTTAGAATACAAAAAAAAACACAACTTTTGAGTCATAGAAAAGTAAAGACAAATTACCGCCGAGTAATGATTTTTGAAAAAATAGTTTTTTTTTTTTTTTAAATAAATTGTACTAGTTTGACTTCAGCTTGTAATGTAAAAGCAAATTTGAAATCACAAAACAAAATTTTTAGAAAAAAGTGCACTGTTTTCAAGATAAAGCCACTTGAATTTGAATTTAGGTTGAAAATGTGAAAATATTGCTTTTCGAAAGGTTGAAAAAATTTCCATTAAAATTGACTTAGAGGATATTTTATTTCTGGTTGCTGAAATACAGCGAATAAAAGAAAAAGAAACAAGAAAATGGAACTTGTATAAATCTCATACTACCCTTTATTTTATAGTTTTAATATCTCAGAAACTTACGGCCTTATTTTCAATGTTAAAAAAATTGCAACATTAGTGAAATTTTCTGATTCTCTCAAAAAAATATTTTAAATTTTGGGAACAACACTAACATTTCAAATGGGCGTTATATTTAAAATTTGACCTTTTTAATGTTTTTGTTTCCAAAATTTTAAAAATACTTTTTAAGAGATCAGAAAATATCTCAAATGTTTGAATTTACAATTGAAAAGTACATTGCAGAAATGTTGATAAAGTGCATCGTTTTTGAAATATGGTCACCTAACCCGAGCATGGGTAAATAACAAGGGAAATGCAAAATAATACCATTCAATGGTATCAATACCAAATTATGGTTTTCGCGAGCCCTTGAAAAAATGTCTAAAGTGTAAGTTACTACCAATTGTTTTGTTAGTGGGCAAATTTTAAGAAAATGTCGAATTTTGACATACTGTTACTTACTTACATACTTTAAAACGCAAATCTACTCTAAATTAAAGCCAACTATTTTATTTTGGTCTAAAAAAGTCATTTAATGATCTTTAAAAATTAGAGAATTCCATACATTGGTATTATAAAGGTATTTTAAATAAAAATACTATAAAATAAAGGGGATTCATAAAAAAATATTTTAAATGATGTTTAACATTGTTAAAAGTATGCTGATACATTTGAAAATGATAAGAAAAACATTTATATATTTCGACGATTAACTTTACGACAACAATAGGTTCACATGAAAAATTTCAAATTTAAGAATGGATTTTACTTAACATTGTGTGCCTTTTTCGTCATAATCGATAAACTAAAAAAAAAATGTCAATCTTTGTTAATTTGATAAAATAACTCTTTCAATACCAAAATGTTGGTATGCATGTGGTATTCGAACTTCGTTCTAAAATCCTTTCAACATTGGATTTGTGTTGAATCCTATTCAGTTGGAATCATGCATACTCGAAAATCCCACGAAAAATGCCACGCTGCCTGGGCTATATCCTTGCTCGATCTGGTTTAGTTTGTTTCTCTTTCTTTGAATTTCCTAATATTTTTGCCTGCAGCTAAAACATGTTGATGCAGCAGCAGCTCGTTTTCAACAAGCATTGATAGCTCAGTTGGTAAACGGGTAGCTTAAATGGTGTCTGCACCTTACCTGTCATGAGTTCGATTCCAGTATTCCTCTAGTTTTTTTTACCTGATATTTTTTGGCTCTCCAAGCAAGACTTCGTTTTCCTGCCTGTTCGAAGGATTTAAAAATAGCATCAAAATTCTACCCATTTCTCATTGCAATCCCATTAGCCAAATTGAATTCCCGCTGTTATCCTATAGAAAATTTGCATTGTTTTTTGTCCAATGAGATTTTTATTTACCCGGAAAGTTGTTATTGTCTGGTATTCATTTGCCCTTGGAATGGCACGTTTTGGTATTGCTTTGGTCTTCCCCATACATTTTTTTGGTATGATTTCATGGTATTATACCATCTATTACTGGGCAACCAAGGGCACATTTTGGTATTTGTTATTATGCCAAGTAATACCAAAATATGGTATTCGCGTGTTATTTACCCCTGCTCGGGAATGTGTTTTTTAACTCTAAATTTGCAGATTTTGTGTTTAAATAGTGCCTACGAGTGATAATTTCCAAAAATATTTTTTCGAAATGTGCAGAAAATTTCGTTTAATTTAGTTTAAGAAACATTATAGATTGGTTGCAGAGATGCATCGGATCAATCAGGTAAATTGAAGTTTTCAAAGTCTCATCAGAACAGGTTCCCATTTTCTAGCTTATGCCAATATCTTAGAAACGTATAGTCACATTTTTAATGATGAAACATTGGTAAAATTTTCTGATCTCTTCGTAGAAAATATTTTGTAAATTTTGGAATCAAAGACATACATTTCAAAAGGGCCAAATATTCAATATTACGTACTTTTGAAATGCTATTCTCTTAAAAAACAGCAATTTTTTAGTTGAAATCAAACTTGAAGTGACTATTTCTTGAAAACGGTGCACTTAGTCAAAATTTATGCATAGAACTACTCGATGGGAAAGATTTCTATTTGCAAAAATATATATTTCCATGTACATTTTTCCTGAATAGTTACTATCAATAGTTAAAAAGTTAAAACATTGCCGATCTGAAAATTCCTTCAACAGATACCGATTTTTTAAAAAAATATTTACGCACCAATTACACAAAATGGTTTCTTTGGCCATAGGGAAGGCCCCAAATTTTTTTTAGACAAATCAAAAAAATACAAATAAAATCTATTTCAAGAAATCGAAGTGAATTACTCATTGGCTTGAGTGCATTGATATCTAGTAGAAAATTTGAATTGTGTAATTTTTTTTTCAACAGCTGAATCTTTTTTTTGTAAAAAAAATATACTGAATCTATTATTGACATCAATTTTCACATTTCATTGCTTTTGATCTATTATTACTCGATATATTAAGTTGAAATTGTTTTAATTTGTCTTTGATGACAAATTAGGCTTTTGATGAAACAACGACAAATTACTCGTAAAAAAAGAATGGGTTGAATGTTTCTAAACAAACAGGAATAAAAAAACGAAGTTGACTTTATAGCTGTCGGCCACCATTGCTAGTACCAACCACTAGTGTCTTCCTTTTTTCTACAAGGACTTCGCCGCCCTGGGCTCCTAAGTGTATGAAAGTATGGCACGGAGCGACGGCGCCGAATACCCATATTTACACAAAGAATTTTAGAGCGCCCGCCGCGGGATTCGAACCGTCGACCTCTGGATTGTGATTCCAGTGCGCGGTCCGATTGATCCACACGGGCAGGGACAAACAGGAATAACTTAACAAAAATCACTACTTTCTTGCTAAAACTGTGTACTTTAATGCTAACCATGACACAAATGCATTAGATTGCCTCTCCTTCTTACAGGCTTCTTAATCAGTCTCGTTGTTGCTTGTTTTGCTCGAGATAATATTTTCCGGTTTTGGAACGCTTTGGTGCCCTTTTTTTCTCTACACAATACACCAACCACGCACTGCCTATTCTTCTTCCCGAAGGGAGTTGGAGAACCACCACCACCGGAGTCGGCTGATTGTTTAGAGTTCTAAATCAAAATCTGTCAATCAGTGTCACGCGGGGTCTAGCTCGGGCAGGCCCAGGCCGAGCCACACACAGAAGATGCAGTGATGACGGACGGACGAACGGCGACCACCAAGGAAGTGTGTTTGTACAGGAAGTCGGTCGCGGCGGCCAATCTCGCGCGGATGCGGCGTCGTCGTTGGAGTCGTTGGGTAATGCACTTAATTTAATCGGTTCAATCAAACTCACTGGGAATGCTGTTGGTGATGATTGAATGATGCACCGCGGAGTTGGGTGTTGATCAAGGAGCTACAATGAATCTACTGTTAAAAATTGTTATTATTTTGAGCCCTGCTGAATCCCGATAAAAACTGAATGATATCCTGAAAGTCTTAGCTGAATCTGGAACATCAAATCTAAGAAAAATATAAGAAGAAATGTCAAACTCTCCGTCTTTTACTCCGTCTTCAGCTCATCTACATAACTCCTCTACGCCAAAGAACACGATGACCACGGAGTCGATGGTCCTCCGCCGACCTCCGCTCCAAGAGGATCGTTGGCTATGGCTAGTTCAGAGTTATTGATGTTCCTTTGGAGCTTTCTCCCTTTCCCGTTTTGACCTATCCAACTCTCCCTATCTCTCTCGCACCTCTAATGATGATGATGATGACTAGGCTGGCTGGTAGACACTCCTTGGGACCCCAAGAAACCCCTCCTCGGTTACGGAAAGGGGGCCTCGATGATGTATGTAAACATCATCAGTGCGTCTGAGTGGTTTATTTTTCTGCTAAGCTGAATGCTCAACGACCAAATTGGTGATGGAGGAGCTCCGCGGAGGAGCGGGATAGGAGGAGTTGTGCGATTGTTTGGGGGCTCGAAACCACAACCTCTGAAGGGAGGGAAGAAGTGTAGTCGTACGAAGAAGCTGCTGGACCGGACGGAATTTGGAAGGCCCGCGCGCACGTCCAACTGGATGGGTTGATTGGGTTTGGAGCTGGGGCTCTAGGAAGGCCAGTGCTGGCAGGAATATGTTTTTTTCACATTATAAATGTTAGGATATTTATTTCAATGTTTCTAAGGTCAAAAATAATTGTTCAAAAATCAATAATTTAACACATTACTGAATCTTGATAAACTATGAAACGGAAATTATTTTCTTCTTATTCCAAAAACTTCAAAATCCGGACCTAGTCCTCCAACAACCTGACTGTAAAAATAATCAAATTTGGTTGCAAAAAATTTTGTAAACGCTATGTTAGGGAATTAATAGAAAATAATGTGGGTAGTTTCTGTGGTTTTGAATATACAATGAACATACAAAAATCCTGGTGTAAAAAGCTATGGTTGATGTCCACCGTTAACATGTTTTTAATACAAATTCTTCTTCCCTTGACTTGAGCTTCAAATGAATGAACTAAAGAAAACAAAGAAGAATAAAAAAAATATCGTAAGTAAAGTTATAATACAAAAACTAATTTAATTTGTTTTGTCAAATCAAAATAAATTTGGTTGGGTCGAGAATGAGCTAAATTTTTACACAAAATTTTAAATTAAAGATTTAGTATCTCAGTAACCAGTAGCCCGATCGAAAAAGTCTAAAAAATAAGTAAAAAATAAATAAAATAAATAACAAGAAGCGAAAAATTTTCTAAAAAAATGTTTAAAACTTAAAAACTGTGCGCTTTATCTAATAACTTGTAATGCTATTAATCTCTTCCAAATTTGATTTTGCATTTGCAATTAATTTTCTTGTTTAGAAATGTATAGGAGTAGTTCTCTCGAGATTTGCTTTTTTAGAAATGGAATGTTTGTATATTTTGCTTTGGATGAAACTTTGTTTTTTTTTCTATGACCAAAGAAGTTATTTTGCATAATTTGTTCGTCCATACACGTTTTCATACAGTTTTGGCAGCTGTTCATTCAAAAAGGCTTTTAAAATATTCAAAAATATGTATCTTGAGAAAGGATTATCAGATTGATATGTTGTTTTCGGTATATATTACTTAGGACTTCTCAGAAAAAAATGTTACACTCTTAAAAAATACATTTTTTCAAATCAATTTTTCACATAATACAGCCTTTAAGAAAAACGCTGTTTTCTCTACATAACCAAAATAGCGTTGAATGTTTAAGTGCGTCCTATTTTCAAAGTAAAAAAATAAAAGTATCGTGATTTTTTTAATCTCTCAGACCAAACCATGGATTTTTTTACTATGTAAAAATATGCATTGTACATCAGTGCAGTTGATTTACAATCGCTAAATTTCAAAAAGTCTTAGATTTGACAAAACAAATATTTTTCGCGAAAATAATGTTTTGCGGACCTGTGCATTGTAATTTCACAAACTTTAAACTATTTTTTAAGTGTTTCAATCATGCTCAAATAGATAATCAACGCAGGAAAATGCATTTTAATTTGCTTTCAGTTGATTGCATGGCTAATTTCATTGAAATTTTGAACCATTTGAAAAAAAAAAATTGAATACATTTTGAAAATTATGTGCAACAGCCTTAGAGCAATTCCAGCTCAAATCAGGAATTTTCTGGTACTTTTGTACCCGACCCTCTCCGATTTCAATGAAACTTTTTAGACATGTTATCCTAGGCCTATATAAGCCATTTTTGTGTATATGGAGCCAATAGTACTCGAAAATAACATTTGAGAAGGGCGTAAGGTATTTAAATATTTTTGTATTTTACAATTTAAAAATTACTGTATCTCGAAGCCATTGCGTCGTATCAAAAAGTGGTCAAACACAAACTTGTAGGAAATTGGACGGGCTTTCTGAAAAAAAAAACACTGAAACAAAAATACACGCCACTTCTATGAGATTTTTTGATATTTAAGTCTAAAACTTAAATTTAAAGGTGTTGTCACGATTTTTTTTCTTTCAAGATTTTTGAGGAAATAGCCTAAGATGTTACCAAAAGACTGACGAAAAATGCAGGATGGTATGTCTCTCCTAAAACAATACAAAAATCATTTACTAAAACTGTTTTTTTGAAAAGTGGTCTAAACGTCAAAATTTTGAAAAACCCATAGTGGGAATCGATTCCCCAGACAATTTTACATAAAAGTCTCCATATTGACCATTGTCCTTTGTCCAATCCGTGGGAAGATACAGCGGTTTTAAAAATAAAAATGATGAAAAAATGGGTTTTTTGGTGGTTTTTGGCAATTTCTATATGACAGACTTGGTTTTTCAGTCTCGTTAATATTTTTACCGGAAAGCTCGTCCAATTTCCCATATGTTTGCCTTTGACAGCATTTCAATTGGATGTAAGGGCTTACAGTTATAAGCTTAATTACATTGTTAATAACTGAAAAGGGAATATTTTTTTCAGTGTGGTAGAAACCTGGATAGTAAATTAGCTTACGTAAATATCAAAACGAGTCAAATCAAAAAGCTGTCAAAGGCAAACTTATGGGAAATTGGACGAGCTTTCCGGTAAAAATATTTACGAGACTGAAAAACCAAGTCTGTCATATAGAAATTGCCAAAAACCACCAAAAAACCCATTTTTTCTTCATTTTTATTTTTAAAACCGCTGTATCTTCCCAAGGATTGGACATAGGACAATGGTCAATATGGAAACTTTTATGTAAAATTGTCTGGGGAATCGATTCCCACTATGGGTTTTTCAAAATTTTGACGTTTAGACCACTTTTCAAAAAAACAGTTTTAGTAAATGATTTTTGTATTGTTTTAGGAGAGACATACCATCCTGCATTTTTCGTCAGTCTTTTGGTAACATCTTAGGCTATTTCCTCAAAAATCTTGAAAGAAAAAAAATCGTGACAACACCTTTAAATTTAAGTTTTAGACTTAAATATCAAAAAATCTCATAGAAGTGGCGTGTATTTTTGTTTCAGTGTTTTTTTTTCAGAAAGCCCGTCCAATTTCCTACAAGTTTGTCTTTGACCACTTTTTGATACGACGCAATGGCTTCGAGATACAGTAGTTTTTAAATACCTTACGTCCTTCTCAAATGTTATTTTCGAGTACTATTGGCTCCATATACACAAAAATGGATTATATAGACCTGTCTAAAAAGTTTCATTGAAATCGGAGAGGGTCGGGTACAAAAGTACCAGAAAAATTCCTGATTTGAGCTGGAATTGCTCCTTACTGGATATCGGTGCCCGATATTGAAATTTGAAGTATCAAAGTTAAGTATGTTTCGATTACAAAAAAAATGCAAAAAATATAAAAAAACATCTAAAAATAAAGTTGAAATATGTTTTCCTCGTTCATTTCAAAGTCATGATTTTTTTCTAAAAAAAACGCTGCCAAATAAATATTGACCTGCTTGTGCGATAGATCAAAAGATAGTATTTTTTGTCATCTAGATCATGTCCAAATATTGTTTTTTTTTTCAATTTTCTATTTTATGTGTGAAAATTCGAATAAAAAAATGAGTATTTACTAAGAGTTTCTTTTTTCCGAGGAGTTTTAAGCAATAATGATTAATTAATCCGCTCTCAAGATAGAAATTTATGAATTTTTAATATGGTGTGGATACTTGTATAGACAAACCAATGATGCAAAATGTCATCTTTGGTCACAGAAAAGGCACACACTAAGTTTCATCCATATTCAAAAATACAAAAAAAAAAAGATTTCAGTATCAAAGATTTGCCCAATGACAAAGTTATATAAAAAAAATCTAAAGAAATGCGAAATTTTAGCAAATTACTCGTTTGAAAATTTATAAATTATCGGTTACACTTTTTTGCTTTAAAAGAAGGCCAATGAAAATGTTGTATAATTTTTTTGTTCCTCTTGATTTTTTTTAAAAAAAAGCCCAGGGCAAAAAAATCCTAAATTAAAATTTATATTGAAGAAACTTGTGCACGTTGATTGTAAACTATTTAAAATATATTGTGCAAGGTTTATTTTAGAATTTTTTATTAATATGGGTACTTTTAGACTTTTTTGAACACATTTTGGAATTTTAGTCCACAGATCGGAAAAGGCATAAAATTTGAGGGAAAACATTTCTATAAATTCACTGCTATTTAGCAATTTATTGGCTTAAAAATTGTGTTACTTTTTGCAACCCCCCTTCCCTCGACCTTTTGATTATCTGAAAAAAATGAGAAATGATGCAAATTTCTACGATGTTTACAGTTTTCGTTGAAATTTACCCTATTTTTCGATACCTTTGAGTCATCAAATCTATAATAAAACGAATGCCACGGCTCTATGAGTTTCATTATTCTCATAAGAAAATACATTTCTTTTTGTAAAACAGCAACAATAAACATTTCTGGGGTATGGACCAGTCCAGGGGATTGGGATTGTGAGTGGTCCATTCTGGGGAATGAGATAGATCCTTAAAATATTTTTTTTCAAGATCCTGAAAAAAAAAATTAAATTATTTTTTTTTGTAATAAGCTTAAGTTTTTTACTGGAGTTTTATGTTTAAGTTGATTTAAGACATTTTTTGTGTTCTTACTTTGATGAGTTTAATAGTTTTATCCCAGGAAGATTGATAAATTGCCGTAAATAAAAAAATGGCACCGCTTCCTCCTGCTTCTCAACTCTCGTAACCCCTTGCAATCAGCCCACACTCGGGCACACTCTCCTATAACCCACAGTCAGTTCTGTTTTTTTCAGTTCTCCGTGGCTGGCCTTCTTGTGGTTAGTTAAACATAATTTTTAAGAATGAGGTTTCAACTTTTTTTTTCTTCCCCCTCTCTCTCTCCCATCACATCTTCTATGCGGAGTTCAGCCAGACTCAGACGTGAGTCCCAATTCTAAAACCCTCCCGAGAAGAGAGAGAGAGATCGAGACTCCTTCTGGAGACTCGTAGTCCGGCCGAGAGGCTCGTTTCTTCGGTGGTTTAATGATCAATTTTTGGTTTTAATAGACTTTTTCAAACATCAATTTGACCCGTTTTCGTAAATTATGTTTCCGCATCACAGAACACAACCAGCCAACGAGGTGAAGCCAGAGTTTGAGCCTTATTATGGACTTGATTGGGCTCGCTCTTGGGCTGTGTCTGGTGAACCGTGGCCACGGCCAGAACCCATACGTGTGGGCCAACCTCGGAAAGGGGAAGGAAACAAAAAATCACCACAAAACTCTCTAGGTTAGGTTTGGGTGAAGGAAATCAGTGATCAATCGCAAGAACATTTGCGCCCTATTAACTTTCACTGCTGCCCGCTTGCCAGAATGAGCCATTTCCTCGAACTCGTCGACCTCACCGAGTTATTAGAACAAAATGTTCCTGAAAAACCACACACACACACAGTTTGGGATTTGCGTACAACTTGGTCCTTAATGAAGCAAGAACCGGCTTCTGGAACCTCCGGTGTGTCCTCCCCCCAGTCTTGGACCTGAAAGACAATGTTCTTCTGCTCATCTTGTCTTGGTTAAGGTACGAGGCGGGTATCACAACCGAGCAAGTTCGAAAGGAAGCCAAGGCAGGGAAATTTTCTGCATCCTTGCACTGCACTGGCCTGGCCTGGTCCAAGTTTCACAAAACTCTCAAGATGTTGGCTATGACGGTGCGGCCCCAGGGCAGTTCCCACTTACTGTGGCGCGGGTCTCCGGCAAAAGCATGTCCCTTGTCATGTGCAGTGTGTAGTTGCTACTAGCCGTCTAAGATTGTTCTAGATTCTATATAGTGAGGAGTCGGGTTGGGGAGAGACGTCTTTTGGAGAAAGTTAAGGACCGGCCCCGGTTCTTTGTTCGGAAAGTGTGTGTGTGTGAGCATTTGTGTGGTTTTCTTCTTAAAGAATGGTCTAGTTGAAAGATATCTGGTTCATAGTTTTGTGCAGCAGATTCAACGCAAGAACTAGCTTATCTGTGTATGCCCTGAAGCATTGGCAGTAGCAAACTAGATACTCATCATGTGGTGAAGCGTGAATAGGAGGATCTGTTTTAGATATTTGCGAAAGGGCAATGTCGTATGCTAGTTATATGACCAGCTTTGAACTTTAAACAGTGTATATTAAAACAAGAGTGTTTTCTTGAAGACAATTTGCTTTATAGCGATTCCGAGTGCTTCAATTAAACTCCAACGGTTTATTGTTAGCAATCTTTCTTTCCCGTTTCAATAACCTGTCATCACGAATTCGAAATATTTGGTCCATCCGTGCGGACACGATCATCATCATCCTGACAGCACACAACTGCACTTTTATGACACTGTCCAGAGATCCGCACAGGGGCCACAACGCATTCACCGGAAGTCTCTTATTCAGGCATGACCATTAATGCGATTTTGATCGTCCGAAATCGTTCCCTCTTTCCTGATGAACCAGCCCAGCAAGGCAACAAGGATGACGATGGCATTCTTTTTACACTTTCATTTCGGTGCAAAGTCAGTACCGGGAACTGGCCAAATGGCCGCGGCAAGAACTGGTTTTTCGGGGCCAACGGCTTATCTTGCCCGCCTGAAGTGTCTGTCTCATCCCCGCGCAAAAAAAAAGCCGAAGTGGCGACCGTGATGACCCCCTAAAGGTGCGATATATTGGAAGCCAAACGCAAAAAAAAACCGAACCCCAGCGGTCCAATGTTTGTTGACCCCGTTGGTCACCTGTGGCCATCTCGGTAGATAGCCTGACCGGGCCAAGCTTGTCGAGGAGAGCATAATGAGCCAAGCTCCTTTAAAGGTGAATGGAATTCCTGAGTGAAGAAATCATCGTCACTAGCAAAAAAAAAAAAAAAAAAACCAGCACTTTATTTATAATAATAAAGTGTGCAAAGCTCTTAAGACCCAACACGGTCCTGGGCTGGCCCCGATACCGCGAAAAAAGCCTTTAAAACCAATCCTCTCTAATGTGTCACCTCTAAGCCCCGATAATGATGATTAGAATAAATTAAAATAACCATTCCGACCGCCAGTTCTGGTACTCCACATCGAAAAGAGAGAGAGCAAAAAAGGTGGTGGCCCCACATCGCCATGAAGATATACTAAATATTTATACGTAAATATTACGCCTGATTTCTCACTTTAGAAACTGCGCGACCGCAAAGGCGCGGTTCCAGCTGCCAGCTGAACTAAGTCCGAGTCTAGAAGGAGGGAGGGGGTTCATTATCGTGGTGGAGCAACAGCAGAAGCAGTGTGGGGTGGTGACCGCCGAAACAGACCAAGATCGTTAGCTCCACGGAAGATACCCGTCGCGCCGTCAACTCGATTTGTATTTTAGTGTTTCGAAGAAAGGTATTGTAATAATCCAATCAAATTTTAATTTTAAGCAAATATTTAGTCTCCATACAGGTGATTTGAAAAATATATATATTTATTTATATAAAGTAAAATATTGACAAACTTTTCAAAATGGAACCATTTTCCATTTTTGTTTTGTTTTAAGCATCGATGGTTCAACATATTATTTAAAGTAAAGCATTCAAGTTGGTCATTACAAAAATTGCAATAGAAAAAACACAAGATTCAATTTCGGTACCCATAAAATTTAAGTTAAATTATTTAACCACTTTTTTTCTTCTGCTTCAACATTTGATTCCTTGACCAAAGTGCACACTTGTCCTGAACATGAGAAAATTTTGAAATACGTGTTCCAGAATGTTGTTGTTGTTAATTCATTTATTTCTGGCAGCTTTAACCTTCTTGGTCACTCGAATAGAATTTCAACATTTCAATAAGTATGGTGCAAATTTTATTTAAAGTTTTTGTCCCTTGGGTGTGGTTAATTTCTTGGTAAATTTCAAGCCCAACATTAATATTCTATATTTTTAAGCAAAAAGATTCAAAATTGCCAAAAAGTTTAAAAGTGCCTTATTTGATTGAAATACAAAAAATAAAAATAACAAGCTGTAAATAGTTTACAATCATTTGTCCAAGATTTTTCAATGAAAACTACAATTTTCACCTATAATTTATTTATTAATGTTTTACTGTGCGATTCAAATTTGATTTTTTTCGATTGATTGTAACTTCGGTTTCCTCCTAACTTTGTTCTGGAACGATCTTCTTATACTTGCGGCTCGCGAAAAATTGCTGTTAAATAAAAATTAAATTAAAAATGCTGTTAAATTAAAATAACGCATAATATATATTTAGATCTTCTAATTTCATAGCTTATCGGTAGGGTCTTTCGATCACTCATCCATCGACAGGCCATAGATGGGTCTGGACATCGTTTCCATCAAAATATCTACGATCCGGCTTGTAAAAAGTGTGCAATTGACACTTAAGTGCTCAAAACTATCAATAGTCGAAAAAGACACGATTTTCGAAAACGGTGAAAAACAGGAAAACAATACTTTATTTATATATTTAAAATCGTTTTCAAGTTATAGTAAAAAGTATGATCTCTTCGAAAAAAATGTTTTCGGGGCATGAAATCAATCCTGAGCTAGGATGGAAAAATTGCAAAAAAATCTTTTTCACTTGTGAATTTTCATCACCCGTGAAAGAGAGAGGAGAAAAAACACGTCAAAACACGGATAAGATCAATCTGTTGATGATTTCTTGTGTTAGCACCACTTAAAATTGTAGTAGTAGTGAAATAGATGTTGCGCAGATTAATCAAGATAGATCAAGATGATGATTTTTGGAGATTCCTTTCACCGATCTTTCGTTTGCGAGAGAGGAGAGCGATGTTCCCGCAACTGACTTAAGATTTTCTTTTGATGATTATTCTTCCATCGCTGGCATAGTTGAAGATGACTTAGGCCGTTGCAAATATTTTTTAAAGTTAATGTCACCCCCCCCCCCCCTTCAAAAATTGCTCCAAAAAAGTCAGGGGCAAAACATATATTTTTTTCAAAATACTTCGAATTTTAAATGAAATTAGAAGTCTTCTCAACGATAGCACTCTGAAATGCATTTTCCTATAATAATAGTCATATTTAGCATGTTTGGGTTCGTTTAGAAATATTTATAATTTTTATAAAATTTAAATGTACAGCACCGCAAAAACTTTTTTAGAAAAAATCCTCAGTCCATCGATATTTTGGAAACTAATGATTGCAAAACAACAAACTTCAGAAAATATTTGCAATGGCCTTACTGCAGTTTGAAAAAAAAATCTGAGATTTTATAACAAAAATTATTAGTTTTATCATTTAGTTATCCCAAATGTTGTTCTATATTAGATTTTTTTTTTATATTTTTATATAAAACATGTTTTTTTACACAATCGTACCGGTTTTTTGTGAAATTGCTGTTACTTACAAAAAATCAATAAAACATCATCGTAAAATTATTTCTCAGTTAGTGTATGATAAAATGTTACGAAAATTACTTCTGGGCTGATAAATTTTATGTTATGTTATTACATACAAACATATCTAGATTTTTTTTTAAATGGTCTGATAAGCTATTATGTTTCATATGGCTATAGGACCTTTTTTTAAAAAAAAAAAAAACTCTAGATATAAAAAAAAACAATAATCCAGAAGTGACCGCAGATCAAGTGTTCAGAATTTTATGGAATTTCGTGTAAGCAAACCCTTAAACCTTTTACACCCAATTTCTACTTTAAACTGAAATTTCAAAAAACTATTTTATGAAATAAATTAATTCTTGTTGACCATTTTAGCTTAAGATTGTATGCAATAGCAATTTTAATTTCATCATATTTGTTCAAATAAGTAGCATAATGGCAAGGAAAAAGCTAAACAAAGCTTGATTTTGCTCTGGGCAGTAATGGGTTAGACTTAAATTAATTTCTAGATTTCATGCGAAGCGCCTTGATCCATATAGGTGAATTACTCATCCCTCCCAAATTGTCCGGTTATTGATTCTGCGGTTCTTCGCTGTCCACGTCCCCGAGTGGCTGTTGAATGCTCCTCAAAGACCCAGCTTCCCCTCCTCCTTTTCTTCCTCAACCATCAAGTCAATTTGCGCGCCAACACGATGGGCACGGGCGATATTAAAATTCAAGTTCAAATATACACACTAATAATAATTGAACGAGCTGCCATCTTTTTTTTTCTCGCTCCATCTCTCTCTAACGAGTTGAGCTGGATACTTAGCGAGTCATTCAAAGAAGGGAGAGGGTTAGACGGGGGGAGAACTGGGTCTGTCCACCAGGCCCGAAAAACCGACAACGATGTGGTGATGATGAGGAATAAATTAACGACAGTTTGGGAAGAGAGGAGAGAAGAAAAAAACGAGGATAATGACCAAGCGCGTATGATGATGAGGATCAACAACGGCGACGGCCGAACGAAGATAGAATAAGGTGAGGAAGAATCACTCGGTTTTTTTTTTCTGTGGGACAGCGATCACGACCAGACTCGATCCCGGGTCGTTCCGGGTGTGGTAGGAGGACCCCGCAAAAAAAAAAAAAAAACGTGCGAATGTGTATAGAAACACTAATAAATTTATAGCTCGTTTATGTTGAACTTTTTTTTCTCGATGCCTGGGAAGTCTCGTTTGCTCGTTGAAGTGTGTACCGAAAACATGCCAAAGTGGAATGCGATTGCTTGTAGTGAGAAACGCAAAAAAAAGTATCGACCGGTCACGGGACTTGAACTAGTGCCTTCGGCTTTGACCACATCAGTTGATGGCGATCGCGCGATGACGATCGAGGATGATGGTGAAGAATAGTAATGAAGCTCCCAAACTAAGCACAACGGGCTGTGCCGAAGAAAAGACTTCACAGATATCCAAGGTCAATTGCTCCGCTTCTAATGGTTTTTGATTTGCTCATTTTACTTTTCGACTCGGTCACTCTTGTTTCGCTCTCACAGCTCGTTTGATGGGGAGCCCCTTGTTGGAGATGGACTCTGTTTTTAAGGGGTTACATGTATTAGAGTGAAGATAAAGGAAAAAAATCTTTGCGATGATACTTTGTTTAATCTAGTGAAAATATTCTGATGGTGTTTTATAAGATTCTGAAAAATATTTTAAAAATTAGTTCAAATCAATAAAAAAAAGTTAAATCAACTTTCGTAGTCCCTTAACTAGTCCCAAACTAGTGAAGAGCCATCACTAAAGCGATTTCGATGTAAAGTCTTCATCAGCTCCACACAAACAGACACACACACACACACTTCATCTTTTTCTTCCTCCCTTCTTTGGGCCTCATTATTGTGAAAGCACCAAATTTGGGGTTCTAATGTTTTTGATTGGGCCTTCATCTTCGATCTCAACATTCTTCACAGCCCGCTCGCCCTCCTCTCCCTCACTCACTCTCTCAACACCTTCACGCTCGATTTTCTCGAAGAACGCGATTCTCTACGATTCCCCCTCGTAATCATCGTGTGATGACGTCGTCAACATCGCGATCGGCCCCGTTAGCAAAGATCGCCGGTTTGGACATAAATTCCGCCGTCTATTGTGGGGCCCCCGACTATCTGACAGTTTTGACAGCTCGCGCGATGAGACGGAACGAATGGGGGAATGAGAGAGAGGGAGAGAGAATAACTAATGAAGTGGAATTTACACACGAAATTAGGGAACATGTGTCATCGGTGGTCGGGGATGATCGGAACGAAAGGTCGATTCTCGGGAAAAAGGGTAGGACAAGTGGTTCTATTGTTCAGAGTTGATTTGTGGTTTTGAGAATGCAAGTTAGACGTCTCAGATAATAAATTTGAGTAATTTATAGAAAGTTTGAACAAAAATAGACAAATGATTCTGAATCAACTTGTTAACTTGATCTATAAAACATCATTGTTTATTATTTCACCCAGTCCGATTAGAGTAAACTGTTATAGGTTTGGATCGAGAGATCGTTGGCAAATTCGAGAGCATAATTCTCTCAAATTATCGATTTTCGTTACCTACACAAAATTGTGTTCATATAGTCCACATACGACTATCTGAAGTTTCGATTATCCGATTCTCTCCATAAATACATAGAATCCATAAACCTTCTTGTCGAGTCAAATTAGTCAAATCGAGTATTAACTGTATCCATTAGCAATTAATTTCGGTTTGACACTAAGTTTGTCATTTTAAACAGAAGTCTTGTAAAATCCGCTCAAGTTCTGCAAGTTAGTGAACTAAACGAAAAAAACAACACAAATTTCATCATACAGCTTAGTAGCTGCACAGAATCTACGATTACATCCTCCCCAGCAAAGTCAATAAACGTAAGAAAAAAATCGAAATTACCACAATGATCGCAATAATTATAATAATAACACAGAAGGAAACCAACTTTTTATCATTATTTAAATTCATTCAACTTAATTACTGCACAATTTCAACAATAAGAACGATTTGTGTTTTACTTTCTTCTTTCTCGCCTTATTCCTATACTCTCCTACCGTACGTCTTGCCCTTTCCTTGAACTGGTGCGCTGTAGTTCATTGCTTGGAAGGTGGTTTGCTGGCATAATTTCACTCAGCCATCACCTTCTACACACACCACACCACCTTCCCGGAATTGCGTATTTCTGTTGATGATCCCTCACCACATTCCACCCCCATCTTCCTCTCCCATTCCCTGCTTCACGCATTGACCACCCTCAATTTTTGGATAAATTTACACTGTAAAAACAACCTTGAAGATATGAATAAACAAAATAAAAAAACTAAAATTCAAATTTAAAAATAATTTTCGTAATTTTGGAACAATTACAATTGGCACATGTTTTGGAAATTGAATGTTTTGGAAATTTGTATTTTTAAGGGGTTGTTACATTCATATAGAAAATCTTTAAGTTTCGCGTTACAGAAAATTTCGTAAATGCGCTAAAAGGACGATTTCCAATCACTCCTGAAAGTTTCACGAAGATATTTCATGATAAAATGATTAACAGACTATTTTAGCAATTATTATTACCCATAATTACAACATTTAAATTCAGTAAATATAATTTAAGACAATTTATCAAAACAAATAGTAAAAAAAATAATATAACATTAAAATTTCAATTGATTTTTGAAAACAGTTGATTTTAAGAAATTTTTGCAACAGCCTAATTTTCATAATAAAGGTTTGACTATTCTCAATGAAAATGATAATATTTCAGAATATTAAAGCAATGAATGAAATAATATGTTTTAAAGTTGTCTCTAAAATTGTGACTCTTGAATGTTGAGGCAAAAAAAGAAGTTTTTAATAAATTTTATTTTTACAGGAAAATAAAGTATTTTCGCAATGCATTTTTTTTGTCAAAAATTCAAGCATTAATAGCTGTTCAAACTTTTATACATATATGTAAATTAAATTTATGTTATACCGAAAGCAGTATTTATCAGCACAAATTTTGGTTAAATCATTGGTAAAATCTTTTTGATCATAGAAAATGTCATTCTTTTAGAAAATACAAAGTAAAAAAATCAAATTAATACATATTTCTGTGAAAGGAAAAAAAAGAACGCTTATATTTTAAGAATATAGAGAAGCCCAGAAACAAATATTTATAAATATCCCCTACTCGACTCTTAAATTGTATATTCTACATTATCTGAACGAAATTTTCGTTGCATTTTCAAAACGTAAAATAAATTCTTGAACAATGATCGCAGAAAAAAATGGATTTATATGCAAAATAAGTCATACGTTTTAAGAATACTTTCCACATGCATATTAAAATATTTCCAGAAAATAAGTATTTTAAAAACAAAACTTATAAGCTGAGAATATTTTTTGGGAAAAAAGCGATAACTTCCCATATTTTGTTTTCAAATATTTCAGATGCCCCTACTCAACTCCAACATTGAGTATTTTGAGATTTTCAGAACAAATTATTATTTTCTTTTCAAATCATGAAAAACTGTCTCTAGAACAAGTTTTGCCAATAAAATATGAATTTATATGCCAAATAAGTCATGATGTGTTCAGTCTGTATTATCAAAAATCATCAATTTTCTAAATATCTGAAATAAATTCCCATTTACTGTGAACCGCATTGCGTACTATGTTATAAGCGATTCTGATCTATTTTTTTTTACGAATATTTAAAATCATAAACTCTTTGTATACACTTCGACATTGGCCCATTCACATTGTTTGTTAATTATATCGAAACAGATAAGCCATAAATTTGTGCAAAAATATAAGAACATTTCGAAATAATTTTCTAAAAAAATATGTACATCAGGAAATGGGTGCAATTTTTAGATCAGTTTTATTTTGTAATTATGCCTCTAAAAATTTGACAAAGTTTTGAAAAAATAATTCTACAATGTAAAGTAAAGTTTAGGGTATTGCAAAATAAAGTTGAATTTGTATTCTAAACATGTGGATTTAGACTTGTAAGTAACTAAGCGATTCACATATTTAATTTATTATAGATAACACTACTCGACAAAACAAAACTTGTGTCAACGGATTCACGATATCTCATCCGTTCCTGAGAGAAAAGGCATCCCCGAATCCGATGCAATCGACAGAATTTGATTTTATGTCCACGCGGACTGATGAAAAGTTGGTACATTTTTTAACATAAAAAATCGAACAATTTAAAAAAAACCATGCGTCTCCTCCCAATTATATGAGCCATCTACAAGAATATGGAAGCGCCTGGTGCATAGCCATTTCCTTTAAGCACAACGGAAACAACCAATACAAATGTATAAAAAAGTTGTCAAGTTCTCGGGGGGTCCACAGCTAGCATTTTTTGTACGATTATAAAAAATAAATATTAAAAGTTTAAAATTAATTTATTTAAAAAACATATTTTTTGATTTATTTGTTTACTAAAATTTTATGTATCTCAAAGATCTATGGGTACTTCGGGATGTCCATGGTCATCCAAGGACTGCCTGGAGTTAAGATCTACGAGTCTACCGCCGTAACAAGCAAGAGGTTGTCGGATTTTGACCCCAAATCTTGTGTGTATAGCATCAGTGGATATGGTAGACTACTATATGAATGTGTTGGGATGTTCATGGGCATCCGAGGACTCCCTGGAGTTAAGATCTACGAGTCTACCGCCGTAACAAGCAAGAGGTCGTCGGATTTTGACCCCGGATCATGTGCGTATAGCATCAGTGCATATGGTAGACTACTATATGAATGTGTTGGGATGTTCATGGTCATCCAAGGACTCCCTGGAGTTAAGATCTACGAGTCTACCGCCGTAACAAGCAAGAGGTCGTCGGATTTTGACCCCGGATCATGTGCGTATAGCATCAGTGCATATGGTAGACTACTGTATGAATGTGTTGGGATGTTCATGGTCATCCAAGGACTCCCTGGAGTTAAGATCTACGAGTCTACCGCCGTAACAAGCAAGAGGTCGTCGGATTTTGACCTCGGATCATGTGCGTATAGCATCAGTGCATATGGTAGACTACTATATGAATGTGTTGGGATGTTCATGGTCATCCAAGGACTCCCTGGAGTTAAGATCTACGAGTCTACCGCCGTAACAAGCAAGAGGTCGTTGGATTTTGACCCCGGATCATGTGCGTATAGCATCAGTGCATATGGTAGACTACTATATGAATGTGTTGGGATGTTCATGGTCATCCAAGGACTCCCTGGAGTTAAGATCTACGAGTCTACCGCCGTAACAAGCAAGAGGTTGTCGGATTTTGACCCCGAATCTTGTGTGTATAGCATCAGTGGATATGGTAGACTACTATATGAATGTGTTGGGATGTTCATGGGCATCCGAGGACTCCCTGGAGTTAAGATCTACGAGTCTACCGCCGTAACAAGCAAGAGGTCGTTGGATTTTGACCCCGGATCATGTGCGTATAGCATCAGTGCATATGGTAGACTACTATATGAATGTGTTGGGATGTTCATGGTCATGCAAGGACTCCCTGGAGTTAAGATCTACGAGTCTACCGCCGTAACAAGCAAGAGGTTGTCGGATTTTGACCCCGAATCTTGTGTGTATAGCATCAGTGGATATGGTAGACTACTATATGAATGTGTTGGGATGTTCATGGGCATCCGAGGACTCCCTGGAGTTAAGATCTACGAGTCTACCGCCGTAACAAGCAAGAGGTCGTCGGATTTTGACCCCGAATCATGTGCGTATAGCATCAGTGCATATGGTAGACTACTATATGAATGTGTTGGGATGTTCATGGTCATCCAAGGACTCCCTGGAGTTAAGATCTACGAGTCTACCGCCGTAACAAGCAAGAGGTCGTCGGATTTTGACCTCGGATCATGTGCGTATAGCATCAGTGCATATGGTAGACTACTATATGAATGTGTTGGGATGTTCATGGTCATCCAAGGACTCCCTGGAGTTAAGATCTACGAGTCTACCGCCGTAACAAGCAAGAGGTCGTTGGATTTTGACCCCGGATCATGTGCGTATAGCATCAGTGCATATGGTAGACTACTATATGAATGTGTTGGGATGTTCATGGTCATCCAAGGACTCCCTGGAGTTAAGATCTACGAGTCTACCGCCGTAACAAGCAAGAGGTCGTCGGATTTTGACCCCGGATCATGTGCGTATAGCATCAGTGCATATGGTAGACTACTATATGAATGTGTTGGGATGTTCATGGTCATGCAAGGACTCCCTGGAGTTAAGATCTACGAGTCTACCGCCGTAACAAGCAAGAGGTTGTCGGATTTTGACCCCGAATCTTGTGTGTATAGCATCAGTGGATATGGTAGACTACTATATGAATGTGTTGGGATGTTCATGGGCATCCGAGGACTCCCTGGAGTTAAGATCTACGAGTCTACCGCCGTAACAAGCAAGAGGTCGTCGGATTTTGACCCCGAATCATGTGCGTATAGCATCAGTGCATATGGTAGACTACTATATGAATGTGTTGGGATGTTCATGGTCATCCAAGGACTCCCTGGAGTTAAGATCTACGAGTCTACCGCCGTAACAAGCAAGAGGTCGTCGGATTTTGACCCCGAATCATGTGCGTATAGCATCAGTGCATATAGTAGACTACTATATGAATGTGTTGGGATGTTCATGGTCATCCAAGGACTCCCTGGAGTTAAGATCTACGAGTCTACCGCCGTAACAAGCAAGAGGTCGTTGGATTTTGACCCCGGATCATGTGCGTATAGCATCAGTGCATATGGTAGACTACTATATGAATGTGTTGGGATGTTCATGGTCATCCAAGGACTCCCTGGAGTTAAGATCTACGAGTCTACCGCCGTAATAAGCAAGAGGTCGTCGGATTTTGACCCCGAATCATGTGCGTATAGCATCAGTGCATATGGTAGACTACTATATGAATGTGTTGGGATGTTCATGGTCATCCAAGGACTCCCTGGAGTTAAGATCTACGAGTCTACCGCCGTAACAAGCAAGAGGTCGTCGGATTTTGACCTCGGATCATGTGCGTATAGCATCAGTGCATATGGTAGACTACTATATGAATGTGTTGGGATGTTCATGGTCATCCAAGGACTCCCTGGAGTTAAGATCTACGAGTCTACCGCCGTAACAAGCAAGAGGTCGTCGGATTTTGACCCCGAATCTAAATTTGACATAATAGGGGATTTTAAAATGGTTGCATTTTTAATGGGTTTACAAGGAGGTTACACAAAGTTTCCTTGTTATATTTGCCTATGGGATAGTCGAGACACCAGCAAACATTACAAAAAAAAGAAATGGCCACTACGACATGATTTTCAAGTTGGAAAAAACAATGTAAAATGGGAACCTATAGTCAACACTGGACAAATTTTAATGCCACCACTGCACATTAAACTTGGGCTGATGAAACAGTTTGTTAAAGCTTTAAATCATGAACTAGACGCATTTGCTCATTTGAAAGAAAAATTTCCAGAGTTATCAGAGAGTAAAATTACAGCAGGTGTTTTCACGGGACCTCAAATAAGAAAATTGATGAAATCTGAAGAGTTTCCTAATCTACTGTTGCAAGAAAGTGAAGAATGCCATGCAGCGTGGAATAGTTTTAAAGCAGTGGTTACAGGATTTTTAGGGAACAACAGAGATGATAACTATGAGCAGATTGTTAGAACCATGATTAAAAATTTCAATAAAATGGGATGTAGAATGTCTCAAAAGATGCATATGCTAGATTCTCATTTAAATAAATTCAAGGACAATATGGGTAAACATTCAGAAGAGCAAGGAGAACGCTTTCATCAAGACATGAAAGATTTTGAAAAAAATTATCAAGGGCATTACGATGCAAATATGATGGCGGATTATGTCTGGAGTAAATGTGTAAAAAATAGTGGTATTGAATACAAACGAAAGGCTTGACGAGATCGATTTTTATTGTATATATATATACATATATAAGAGATTACAGAGGCCATTATGAAGGCAGGAATTAATTTCATCCTCGAGAGTTTAGAAACTGATTCGAATAGTTTATTTCATAATTAACGAACTTTTAAATGGAGGCATACATATATTTATAAGAGATGAAAAAACTAAAAAATCCTTGATTTTTGGATTTGAAGGAACATATATTGTAACGTTACTTCTGATTATAGCTATGATATGCAACTGTAACATACTTTAATTTTGATTGAAAAATAAAAAAAAAACTGGCATAAGAAAAACAATCGATGTTAAGTAATCGAAATATTCAATTGTGAACGATGAACAAAAATCCTTGCTTACCACTTAAGCCAAACGGCGACCTATTGTTTGTTACGGCGGTAGACTCGTAGACTCCAGGGACTCCTTGGATGACCATGGACATCCCAACACATTCATATAGTAGTCTACCATATGCACTGATGCTATACACACAAGATTCGGGGTCAAAATTCGACGACCTCTTGCTTGTTACGGCGGTAGACTCGTAGATCTTAACTCCAGGGAGTCCTTGGATGACCATGAATATCCCAACACATTCATATAGTAGTCTACCATATGCACTGATGCTATACGCACATGATCCGGGGTCAAAATCCGACGACCTCTTGCTTGTTACGGCGGTAGACTCGTAGATCTTAACTCCAGGGAGTCCTTGGATGACCATGAACATCCCAACACATTCATACAGTAGTCTACCATATGCACTGATGCTATACACACAAGATTCGGGGTCAAAATCCGACGACCTCTTGCTTGTTACGGCGGTAGACTCGTAGATCTTAACTCCAGGGAGTCCTTGGATGACCATGAACATCCCAACACATTCATATAGTAGTCTACCATATGCACTGATGCTAAACACACAAGATTCGGGGTCAAAATCCGACGACCTCTTGCTTGTTACGGCGGTAGACTCGTAGATCTTAACTCCAGGGAGTCCTTGGATGACCATGAACATCCCAACACATTCATATAGTAGTCTACCATATGCACTGATGCTATACGCACATGATCCGAGGTCAAAATCCGACGACCTCTTGCTTGTTACGGCGGTAGACTCGTAGATCTTAACTCCAGGGAGTCCTCGGATGCCCATGAACATCCCAACACATTCATATAGTAGTCTACCATATGCACTGATGCTATACGCACATGATCCGGGGTCAAAATCCGACGACCTCTTGCTTGTTACGGCGGTAGACTCGTAGATCTTAACTCCAGGGAGTCCTTGGATGACCATGAACATCCCAACACATTCATATAGTAGTCTACCATATCCACTGATGCTATACACACAAGATTCGGGGTCAAAATCCGACAACCTCTTGCTTGTTACGGCGGTAGACTCGTAGATCTTAACTCCAGGGAGTCCTTGGATGACCATGAACATCCCAACACATTCATATAGTAGTCTACCATATGCACTGATGCTATACGCATATGATCCGGGGTCAAAATCCGACGACCTCTTGCTTGTTACGGCGGTAGACTCGTAGATCTTAACTCCAGGGAGTCCTTGGATGACCATGAACATCCCAACACATTCATACAGTAGTCTACCATATGCACTGATGCTATACGCACATGATCCGGGGTCAAAATCCGACGACCACTTGCTTGTTACGGCGGTAGACTCGTAGATCTTAACTCCAGGGACTCCTTGGATGACCATGGACATCCCAACACATTCATATAGTAGTCTACCATATGCACTGATGCTATACGCACATGATCCGGGGTCAAAATCCAACGACCTCTTGCTTGTTACGGCGGTAGACTCGTAGATCTTAACTCCAGGGAGTCCTTGGATGACCATGAACATCCCAACACATTCATACAGTAGTCTACCATATGCACTGATGCTATACGCACATGATCCGGGGTCAAAATCCGACGACCTCTTGCTTGTTACGGCGGTAGACTCGTAGATCTTAACTCCAGGGAGTCCTTGGATGACCATGAACATCCCAACACATTCATATAGTAGTCTACCATATGCACTGATGCTAAACACACAAGATTCGGGGTCAAAATCCGACGACCTCTTGCTTGTTACGGCGGTAGACTCGTAGATCTTAACTCCAGGGAGTCCTTGGATGACCATGAACATCCCAACACATTCATATAGTAGTCTACCATATGCACTGATGCTATACGCACATGATCCGAGGTCAAAATCCGACGACCACTTGCTTGTTACGGCGGTAGACTCGTAGATCTTAACTCCAGGGACTCCTTGGATGACCATGGACATCCCAACACATTCATATAGTAGTCTACCATATCCACTGATGCTATACACACAAGATTCGGGGTCAAAATCCGACAACCTCTTGCTTGTTACGGCGGTAGACTCGTAGATCTTAACTCCAGGGAGTCCTCGGATGCCCATGAACATCCCAACACATTCATATAGTAGTCTACCATATCCACTGATGCTATACACACAAGATTCGGGGTCAAAATCCGACAACCTCTTGCTTGTTACGGGGGTAGACTCGTAGATCTTAACTCCAGGGAGTCCTTGCATGACCATGAACATCCCAACACATTCATATAGTAGTCTACCATATGCACTGATGCTATACGCACATGATCCGGGGTCAAAATCCGACGACCTCTTGCTTGTTACGGCGGTAGACTCGTAGATCTTAACTCCAGGGAGTCCTTGGATGACCATGAACATCCCAACACATTCATATAGTAGTCTACCATATGCACTGATGCTATACGCACATGATCCGAGGTCAAAATCCGACGACCTCTTGCTTGTTACGGCGGTAGACTCGTAGATCTTAACTCCAGGGAGTCCTTGGATGACCATGAACATCCCAACACATTCATATAGTAGTCTACCATATGCACTGATGCTATACGCACATGATCCGAGGTCAAAATCCGACGACCACTTGCTTGTTACGGCGGTAGACTCGTAGATCTTAACTCCAGGGACTCCTTGGATGACCATGGACATCCCAACACATTCATATAGTAGTCTACCATATCCACTGATGCTATACACACAAGATTCGGGGTCAAAATCCGACAACCTCTTGCTTGTTACGGCGGTAGACTCGTAGATCTTAACTCCAGGGAGTCCTCGGATGCCCATGAACATCCCAACACATTCATATAGTAGTCTACCATATCCACTGATGCTATACACACAAGATTCGGGGTCAAAATCCGACAACCTCTTGCTTGTTACGGGGGTAGACTCGTAGATCTTAACTCCAGGGAGTCCTTGCATGACCATGAACATCCCAACACATTCATATAGTAGTCTACCATATGCACTGATGCTATACGCACATGATCCGGGGTCAAAATCCGACGACCTCTTGCTTGTTACGGCGGTAGACTCGTAGATCTTAACTCCAGGGAGTCCTTGGATGACCATGAACATCCCAACACATTCATATAGTAGTCTACCATATGCACTGATGCTATACGCACATGATCCGAGGTCAAAATCCGACGACCTCTTGCTTGTTACGGCGGTAGACTCGTAGATCTTAACTCCAGGGAGTCCTTGGATGACCATGAACATCCCAACACATTCATATAGTAGTCTACCATATGCACTGATGCTATACGCATATGATCCGGGGTCAAAATCCGACGACCTCTTGCTTGTTACGGCGGTAGACTCGTAGATCTTAACTCCAGGGAGTCCTTGCATGACCATGAACATCCCAACACATTCATATAGTAGTCTACCATATGCACTGATGCTATACGCATATGATCCGGGGTCAAAATCCAACGACCTCTTGCTTGTTACGGCGGTAGACTCGTAGATCTTAACTCCAGGGAGTCCTCGGATGCCCATGAACATCCCAACACATTCATATAGTAGTCTACCATATCCACTGATGCTATACACACAAGATTCGGGGTCAAAATCCGACAACCTCTTGCTTGTTACGGCGGTAGACTCGTAGATCTTAACTCCAGGGAGTCCTTGGATGACCATGAACATCCCAACACATTCATATAGTAGTCTACCATATGCACTGATGCTATACGCACATGATCCGAGGTCAAAATCCGACGACCTCTTGCTTGTTACGGCGGTAGACTCGTAGATCTTAACTCCAGGGAGTCCTTGGATGACCATGAACATCCCAACACATTCATATAGTAGTCTACCATATGCACTGATGCTATACGCACATGATTCGGGGTCAAAATCCGACGACCTCTTGCTTGTTACGGCGGTAGACTCGTAGATCTTAACTCCAGGGAGTCCTCGGATGCCCATGAACATCCCAACACATTCATATAGTAGTCTACCATATCCACTGATGCTATACACACAAGATTCGGGGTCAAAATCCGACAACCTCTTGCTTGTTACGGCGGTAGACTCGTAGATCTTAACTCCAGGGAGTCCTTGCATGACCATGAACATCCCAACACATTCATATAGTAGTCTACCATATGCACTGATGCTATACGCACATGATCCGGGGTCAAAATCCAACGACCTCTTGCTTGTTACGGCGGTAGACTCGTAGATCTTAACTCCAGGGAGTCCTCGGATGCCCATGAACATCCCAACACATTCATATAGTAGTCTACCATATCCACTGATGCTATACACACAAGATTCGGGGTCAAAATCCGACAACCTCTTGCTTGTTACGGCGGTAGACTCGTAGATCTTAACTCCAGGGAGTCCTTGGATGACCATGAACATCCCAACACATTCATATAGTAGTCTACCATATGCACTGATGCTATACGCACATGATCCGGGGTCAAAATCCAACGACCTCTTGCTTGTTACGGCGGTAGACTCGTAGATCTTAACTCCAGGGAGTCCTTGGATGACCATGAACATCCCAACACATTCATATAGTAGTCTACCATATGCACTGATGCTATACGCACATGATCCGAGGTCAAAATCCGACGACCTCTTGCTTGTTACGGCGGTAGACTCGTAGATCTTAACTCCAGGGAGTCCTTGGATGACCATGAACATCCCAACACATTCATACAGTAGTCTACCATATGCACTGATGCTATACGCACATGATCCGGGGTCAAAATCCGACGACCTCTTGCTTGTTACGGCGGTAGACTCGTAGATCTTAACTCCAGGGAGTCCTTGGATGACCATGAACATCCCAACACATTCATATAGTAGTCTACCATATGCACTGATGCTATACGCACATGATCCGGGGTCAAAATCCGACGACCTCTTGCTTGTTACGGCGGTAGACTCGTAGATCTTAACTCCAGGGAGTCCTCGGATGCCCATGAACATCCCAACACATTCATATAGTAGTCTACCATATCCACTGATGCTATACACACAAGATTTGGGGTCAAAATCCGACAACCTCTTGCTTGTTACGGCGGTAGACTCGTAGATCTTAACTCCAGGCAGTCCTTGGATGACCATGGACATCCCGAAGTACCCATAGATCTTTGAGATACATAAAATTTTAGTAAACAAATAAATCAAAAAATATGTTTTTTAAATAAATTAATTTTAAACTTTTAATATTTATTTTTTATAATCGTACAAAAAATGCTAGCTGTGGACCCCCCGAGAACTTGACAACTTTTTTATACATTTGCATTGGTTGTTTCCGTTGTGCTTAAAGGAAATGGCTATGCACCAGGCGCTTCCATATTCTTGTAGATGGCTCATATAATTGGGAGGAGACGCATGGTTTTTTTTAAATTGTTCGATTTTTTATGTTAAAAAATGTACCAACTTTTCATCAGTCCGCGTGGACATAAAATCAAATTCTGTCGATTGCATCGGATTCGGGGATGCCTTTTCTCTCAGGAACGGATGAGATATCGTGAATCCGTTGACACAAGTTTTGTTTTGTCGAGTAGTGTAATGAACACTCTTCAATACGCTTCCAATTAAGACATTAAAACTTTTCCTTCTCGTTTTAATACTTTCAATAGAATGTTAGAAATGTACTTACGGTGACGAATGCATAAGTTAAAATCACCTTAAATAAATAAACAAAAACTTCTGTTCTTAAATTTTAAGAAATATTGGTCATTTTATTTGATTTTATTTTAATTGGCTGGTAAAGCGAACAAGTTGATCCAAACCATTTTTTTATTATGTCATTTTGTCGTAATGAGCGAAAATTGTAGTTTCGATGTCTCTGTGCTTGCTTGTACTTAGAATGCTGGGTAAAATTAGAATAGCGCTGGAAATCTCAGCATAATCCAAATCTAATACAGACTATACTTTACTAGACATACAACATTTATTTGCGCAATATCCACAGTATTATCATTAAAAAAAGGAAAAGTCTGAATATTTATATTCATTTTCACTGTGCTCTTCCAATCCAGGAAGAACGGAGGTGGTGTAAAGTAAAGAGAGAAAAAAATCCAAATAAATTCCCTCAATATAAACACAAATTATTTTCCATTCTGTCTGTTTCTTGCACCTTAAGACCTCTGTTCGTCACCTCGCGCCACACACCTCGCCGGTGCCCTCCACCCAGCGTGTGTCAATTTTCATTTTTGGGGTTATCCTACACATGCACACACGTTAAGGAAGAATTGATGCTGCCAGTACGATTTAATGACGGCCCCGTGATGATACACTCCTCAAGGCTTGTTAATGGACCTCTCCTTGGAAAGTTAAGGAAAGACACACAAACAACCCAAAAAAAAAAATACCGACACGCACGGCATGTTACCAAACTAAACAAGGACCCCTAGAAGCTAAAAAGGGAGAGAAAAATAAAGAGTAAACACAAACAAACAAAGCAGTTTCGTGGAGGGACCTGAAAATTAACAAAAATGTGGGCCGCATCGAAAATATACAACAACAAAAAAAGGCGTCTTTAAAGTAGTAGTGTTAAAACAAGCTCAATGAAACAAGTCGAAGGTAGCAAACAAGACAAGATAAGTGGCCGATAAAAACGGCCGCGGAGAAGAAAACCTCCAATTTGGTTCCCGTGACGACCGCCGTCGCAGCCGTGGCATCTCCACGCTGGGCCTTTGTGACATCGTTCCGGCGTTTGGAGGAAGGTGGCCGCTACCGTCGGTTGTGACCTCGTTTTTTGTTCCTCGAGGGGCACGTGACGCGTCGTAGCTCGCTCGTGGGATCGGGAGCAAATAGATCAGCGTCAGCGATTGATTGGCGGCAAAGTGATAAATTGAGCGATCAAATTTCGGCTACCGGGCTTTGGGGTGGACAGATTTTTGGAATTAATCTTTGTATTATTATTGTTGCCTACCCATGCTGTAGAACTACCTTATTTATCAAATTACATGCTTTTGTCATTTTTAAGAATATAGATATTAAGATTCATTGCAAATATTTTCATAGTTTTTGTCGCTTCTTTCAAAATGGGCCTAAAAAATCAAAGGAAAAAAACGGGTTTAAAAAATTTTGCAACTTAAAATCAATTTCAAATTCATATTTATACGGCGATAATCATTTTTATCTTGTTTGAGATCTTCTGAATTATAGTGAAATTTCGATGTGAAGTACCGCAAAAGTTTTTTTCATCGACAAAAAATGTTTTCGTAAATTACTTTACCTTTTATAAACTAATCATTGCAATTTTGAATTTTTATGATATTCTGGAGGTGGGCCAAATCGCTCTTTTTTAGGAGCCACTCATTTTCGTTGCTCATTAAAAAGAACGGGTCTTTCGTTCTTTTTCAAAATTTGATTAGAAGGCTATTTTAAAAAAATGGTATGATTTTTTCAGTTTTTTTTTTATTGGACTTATTTAAATAATTTGAAAAGTAAAAATCTAGAAAATGCGCTGGAAAACCAAAAGTATTGCCAAGATTTCTACTTAAACCTAAACGTTCAAATAATTGAAACTGAAAAATATGAGTTTGAAATTTTTTAAGTGGAGTTCAATTATAGGCATCAATGCTATTTAGAATCTTTCAATATATCGATGCCTCTGTGTTCTCTTGTAATAAGCTAGCTGGTTTTCCTATATAGTTAGCATAAAAGATTACAAAGACATCGACATATTGATGAGAAATTTGCAATAGATATCCCATTGAAATATGAGTTAAAAGATGTCGGAAAAACCTCCTCTTTAACCTGCGTTTTTTTATCCTAAAGTACTTGTTAAAATACAGCTTGTAATTAATTAATTAATTTTCCATTCTCAAAAACAAATCTGTGATTGCAATTTCTTTTAAATTTTATGAATTATATCTCTAAACATAAAAATAGACACAAGTTTTCAAAATCATTCCATCTTGGGACGGTTCTTTCAAAAGTCCGGAGATTAAAAAAGAACCGCTACTCTTATTTTGTGAGCCATGATTTGTTCGCTCTTTTTAGTGAACCGGCTCGCTCTTTTTTTGCCCACCTCTATGATATTCCAATGTACAACACCGTAAAAACTTTTTTTTCTCGAAAAAAATTGTTCGTCAATGTTTAGAAATTTTGGAAACTTATTATTGCAAAACAACTGGACAGATGTGTAATGCATTTTAAAACACTATTTTCATTCAAATATTGAAAGTGTGGCTTGTTATTACAGTTTTTTAACTTTTTTATTCCCCCCCCCTCGACTTTCAACTTCAAAATATATTTGCAACGGCCTTATTTCGAAAAAAAAAATTTGCCCCCCGATTTTGCGAGCCAAGTTGGGGGGATGAGATAAAACTTTGATAAAATATTTTCAACAGCATTAGTTTGGATCGGAAAGCGAACTGCATCATTGTATTTTTTTTTGAAAAATTTTCGCTTAGAATGGTTGGAAAAACATACCAAATTACAAGTTTTGACTGTTATTGAAACAAATGGCAAATATCTCTTCTGATTTTTCGTAAAACAAATTTCTTAGGATATTTGAATAAATTTTGTGTCATCTTATCTAATCTAATCTAATCTAATCAGACCCTAGCGCAGCCAATCTTTCGAAGGGATCCTGGAGAGTGCCTTAGGTTAGATGACGCCTAGCACTCTTTTTGTCATTTATTAACATTTGTAGTGCGCCATTGCATCGGAATGCATTGAAACATCACAAGCGTTAAACCGGCCAGGCCTACTGCGTAAAGCCGTATCGCAGAGATGACTCGTAATTGGGTTGAGTTTGAGCACAGAGTGTTCGAACAACAACACAATTCTGAATCGACAGGGGAGGAAGAAGCGTGGGGACACACCACCATACGCTCCGAGATTTGGTTGTATTCGTTGGGAGCACCATGCTAAGAAGGTTTGGTACTCTGGGACCCTCTGGGATGGGACATTGTATTTCCACGAATGCCCTGGACACTATTTGCCGTGGTTATAGCGCCACAACTCCCTCTCTGAAACAGTATTCCTAATTCCAGTCCACGTTCACCAAGTCGTCATGGCCTAGTGGTTAGCATTTTTGCTTACCAATCCAAAGGACGGAGGATCGAACCCCACCTCGAGCGACTTTGATTTTTCGTTCATATTCATCATTTCAAATTAATGTGTTCTTAACTTTCTCGTTGGGAGCAGATGGGAATCGAACCCAGAACCATTCGCTTACAAAGCGAACACCGTAACCAGTCAGCCACGGCCGCTCCTATTTTGAATAAATTTTGTGTCATGCCGCAAAATTGGTTCTGGTGTCAATTTGTTTTTGTTTAAGGCCATTGCAAATATTTTCCAAAGTTTTTGTTTCATTACCACGCCCTTCCCCCCTCTTTTTGCAAATTTTAAAGATAAATTTTTCAATACAGTCCAGACTCGATTATCCGAAGTTTCGATTATCCGAAGTTCGATTATCCAAAGGTTTGTATGGGACTTCAGATAATCGAATCACGAACAAAAAAAACGTATTTTTTCATTTTTTTGTTTTTAACATAAAATTTGAGTTCTACGACCCCATTTTAGTCAAATTTTAGTTGTTGATTGCCTTTTAAAAAAATATAATGCATTTTTTCAATATTACATCACCGCCATTTTAGCCGCCATCTTGGATTTCAAAATTCTAATTAATTTTAGCATAGTTTAGGGGTCATGCCTATGCTTAACAATCAAAAATTAGACAACGAAAAAAAATTTTTTTTCGTGATTCGATTATCTGAAGCGAATTTTTTCCGAGTCCTTCGGATAATCGAGTCTGAACTGTACAAGTTTTGTAACATATTTGACCAAGTCTAGCAAAAAAAAAAAATTGAGTATAAACAATCTTACTTATGTACAAAAAAAAATAATGTTTTCTGGATGGATCGCTTTGAAACAACAACATAGAAATCTTCTGCACCAAACAGAAAAGTTGATGCCCACTTTTTCTTTTTTCATTTTGTGCGATTTTCAATTACCTTTCTCCGAAATAAAGCAGAAAGCTTCTCCGAAAAAGGGGGTCGCGCAATATAAATATTTTAATATCGCCCGCCAGCAACTCGAACTTCGTCAAGTTCCATTTGTCTCTCTTTCTCTCTCTCTCTCTCTCTCTCTCTCCGAAATATTGCATCCGAGGAGGACCATTTATGCGCGAAATTATAGTGCTTTGCACATTGCAACGAAAAATTACACATTCAGATCTTTGTTTTACATGTAAACACAAGTGCACACACGCACACACACTGCTGGTGCGCACTATCATTAAAATAGTTTTCGAGCGCGCTCTGAAATAGGACACTCTTGAGTGAGCGCCATCATCAACGCGCAAAGCTCGACGCCGCGACTCTTCTCTCTGTCAGCAGCTCAGACCGGCCAAGATGTGTGTTGAGTGCTGCTTGAAGGATTGGCAACCAGCAGAAGAGCAATTCTCTGTTAACTCTTAAAAATAGCCAAATATTCAAGCAAAACTCGTTTTTCATACTTTTAAACTTTATAAAATTCATTTAAAAGTTATGATATAAAGTTGTTAAAACCCGATAACTCTCAATGTTCAAACTTTAACACAATTTATTATTGTTTGTTTATTTTGAACGAGTTTTTCTCAACAAAGTTTGTTTTTTATTTTCAAAAAGGACTAAAAACTGGCACTCTTCATTAAAAACTAAAAACGTGTACGTTTTTTAAAAAAAATCTATCTTAATCTATTTATTATTATCAGATTACAACCATTTTTCACCAAGCAATATTAAAATAAATAAAACCTAACAGATTTTTTTTAAATAGAGATACTTCGCAGAGAATTACTCAGTATCAACAGCCAGAAATATGCGGCAAAAAAGTTATGCGTTTGCCGTGTCGGGAAATTTTTGCATAAAATAGAGCGCTCCTTTGTATTTACTTACATGCGCACACACACGCACGGACACATATGAGCAGAACTGAATGAGAACACACATACGGACACACACACACAGATCTGTGCACACTTTCTGTTAAGGGAACGCCACAACAATAGTGCATAATCGGAATTCTTCTCCCCGGAGGAGCTTGAAGGTTATGTGCGCATAAATATAAAATAATCGACCCGAAACAAGCGAGAGATGTATTTCACATTTTTTTTCCTTCGTATTTTATTTTATTATTGCTCTCTTCAAAACTCCTTCGGAAGAGCATACCAAGCAGAAGAAGAAGAGCCCAGGCGACGCATTTCAGCTCGCTCCTTTATCTTGGCTGCATCTCCTTTTTTTCACTCTCCTCTCCGCTGCTGCTGCTTCTGAGCTTGGCTGCGAGTTTCCTCTTCGGTTACTTCCATCAATTTAAATTTTATGAATAATTTTTATTCTCTTCCCTTGCGCTGATGGCATAGCGTGGCTGCGTTGCGTTACGGTGCAGTCCGTAACTGCCGCTGCTTGATGGCTTCTTGGTTCGAGCGAGGGACACAACAGCCAGAGTTCTTGTTATTTTTTATTTTTTAGGAACCGAAAATCATGGCACTTGTAATTTTAAGAATTTCATTTAAAATGTTACCAGAAATGGCCTTTTATAGTTTTACATATTAGAAAGAACCAAATGATGGAAAATTATGTAGCATCTAAATGATGTAGATCTTTGTAATTCCTTTGTGTAAAAAAGCTTTTTGCCTTCCTCACCTTGCTAAGGAAAGGCTATAAAATCACTCGAAAAATGAACTTCTTAATTTGACCTCCTAAACCCACCTTCACGTATACACAGCTAAAAAGTAGTAATCCGGATGCGTGAAAATGGCCTGGGTGTAAAATAAACATTGCATTATTTTATGCAATTTTATGTGATTTTACACCCTGAAATATGTAGCTCATCAGTAAGGAAAACCTACTAATATTCGTTTATTCTTACAGCTTTTCATCAGTCTGATGGCCGAGAGGGCTAAGGCGCCAGTCCTTACTGTTGGTGCTGGGTTTGAATCCCGTCGGTTGCAACTTTTTTTTGTGTTTGCAAAAAAAGTCCGTGCACCGAAAAAAATGCACTCGATTATCTTCGGACTGGCTGACCCGATTTGGACCATTCTAGTCTCATTTGATTCGTCTTGGGGTCCTATAAGACCCTAGTTAATATTATGAAGTTTTGCAAAGTACTTCAAAAGTTATGCTAAAAAAAACGATTTTGACTTAAGTCCGGAAGATTGTAAATTTTGTGAGAAAACCCTTCATGCTATACATATTTAGAAAGGTATTAAAAAGACCTTTCTAATAACATTGAAGATCTGACAACCCTATCAAAAGTTGTAAGCACTTAAGTGTTATTTATACACTTTTCAGAGGCCGGATCTCAGATATTTTGATGAAAACGTTGTCCGAATCTGTTCTGCGACCCATCGTTAGATGGGTAATCAAAAGACCTTTGCAACGCCTCCAAAATATTGAAGATCTGACAATCCTACCAAAAAATATGAGCTTTTTAGTGTTCATTATTCACTTTTTTAAAGACTAATCTCAGAAATGTTGATGAAAATGATGTCCTTATCAATCATGCTACCCATCGTTGGATGTGTAATCAAAAGACCTTTCCAATGAGTGCAGTGGGATGAAATCTGACAACCCTATCAAGATTATATTAATGTGAGGAAGGCACCAATCATTTCAAGGTGGATTAAGCAAGGTTTTTGTATTATTATTACTTCAATACAAGTATCTTTTCAGTACTGCTGGTCGATCATCTAAGATTATGTAAATGTTTTAAATGTCGGGATTAATTAATGCTTTTCTACATATTGCAAACCATTGAATAACAATCATATTGCTATTTCAAATGCTCGGATTTGTTGCAATTTAAAAAAAAAAACGAATAAAAGGTGTACTTTTGGTAAAAATTGGTCATAACAGAATGTGTTGGACTTTTATTTTATTTTTTCGAAAGGCAGTTTTTGTATTATACTCAATGAGATTTTAAAAGCACTTTCGACAAATTTTGTTTCTGCTATTTTATTTGAATTTTCGATGTAATAAAAAAAATACACTTGATGGTAAAACACAAAGTTTTAGATCCAGATTTTATTAATTTAGCTGCTTTAACAATAATACAAAATATAATCGCAAAAAACATTTTGTTTTATCAAATTGCCTTGAAAAAGGACTAACAAATCTGTTACATTTTTTTTGGCTTTTTGGTTTGATTAGGGTAATGTGCCAATTACTTTACTAATTTGAGAAAAAAATTGGTTAAATAGAATTTAGAATTCAGAGTTTTTTTTAAAGTCCTTTGAGTCTTTCATATGTTTAAAAAAAACTCTAAAGTTTATGTTTTTCATTAACATATCCTTTTTTGTGTTAAAATATGCATGCAGCAAATTCGATTTTCAAAAGGTCCTATACGCCCATAAAACCCAGGACTCGTAGGTTGTTTTTGAAAATTTACCCTGGAATTAAATTTAATTTCACACAAACTCAATATTTTTATGATTTGTTTTAGTGGACAAAAAACCGCAACTTTTGAGCCGTAGAGAAGTATGGATAAAAAAATTGCCCCCAGGTTATGATTTTTTTTTAATTATGTTTTTTTTTTAAACAAATTTTAGTAAAAATACAAATTCTTCAGTTTTCAATGTAAAATCCAATTTGCAATCGAAAAGTACTCTACTTTTTATAGTTAAGTGCACCGTTTTCAAAATATAGCCACATTTAAAAAGTCTAATTTTAACTGAAAAATTCAAGTTTTTCAATTTTTTTAAGTAATGTCCATGTTTGTCCATTCCTGAAAATCTTTTTTTCATAAAGTTTAGAAAATTTCCAATATTTTTTCCTATGGACATTGAAGATTTGATCTCTGATGGCTGAATTTAAAAGAAAAAAATAGCAAAAAATAAGTTTTTGAGACTAATTCAAACATTCCCACATTTTCTGATGCCAATATCTCAGCAAATAATTGTCACATTTTCAACGTTGAAAAATGGAATACTTGTGAAATTCTATGATCTATGTTTGGCCCTTTTGAAATATAAGTCTTGATTTTAAATTTTCAAAATATTTTTTCGAATAGATCATCTATTCGAAAAAATATTTTGAAAATATAAAATCAAGACTTATATTTCAAAAGGGCCAAACATTCAATATGACGCAAACAGACTCAATTTAAAAAAAAAAAACAAAGCTACAATCATCAGGGGTGATATAGGGTCTGGGCATTTTTGTATGACCCAATCTCACCCCTGATGACGGTTTATTTAAAATGCCAAATTTCCACCACTCGCCATTCCCAGTGCAGGTTCCCACTGCTAGCATCCTTTCTTTCCGAGAATTCATTGGAGACGAATTTTACCCTGCAATATTTATTCCCAAGCACTGGCCCTAAAGAACGTAAACACATGTTGACATAATTTACAGATTTCGCCAATGATAAACATCTCATATGCGTGGTGCCACGAGCTCCGTCGAATCCCCCTCCGCGGTAACACCCGTTGCGGCCGGTTGAATTCCCGAGAACGACGACGCAGATTGACTGATTCTCGTCTCAGACCTCAGTTTGTGGAAGATGATCCTTCGGAAAGACCAAGACTTTTTAAGGTTTGATTCATTGGTGTTTTAAATATTTAATTGATTTTTTTTCTTTTCATGTTGGACATGGTCAAGTTTTTAATATGATATAATTGTAATTGACTAATCTCATTTTTTATCTAAGTTGTGTTCTTTTTAATTTTTCTTCTTTTCCCTGTTAAATTATGGCGGAACAATTTCATTTTTTTTCATATTTAAAATTCATCTTCTTCTGAAATCACCTTTCCGTGATTTACAACTGCTGTTGTAGCCAGTACAAAAAAAAAAAAAGGAAATAAAAAAATACGCAATCTTCGGCCTCCCCCCCACCACCTCAAAATTGGAAGCTTGATTGAGGCCTTTCGAAGAACTGTCTGCGAGAATAATGATGCTGATGAAGAGAAGATGGTTCGAGAGAGAGGAAGAGCCTATTTATACGAAGTTCACGGCTCGAATTGCATTCGATACGTGCGCTAACACCCCATCACACCCGCTGGGTTTGAAAAGGGGGGCATGGAGGGGGGAAAGTGGGCTGAGGGTTGGCGAGTTCTTGAAATATTATTGAAAATGAATTTGATAGATTAAGATGTTGGCTTGTATCAATATATTAAACCTTTAAAATAGGGATTTTAGCGTAGGAGCTTAAAGGACCTTCTAGTCTCCGGACTGGTTTTGGATTTAAAATCTTTTTCAAGTTTCAAAATAACTCAATTTAAATTATGTCTCTGTCGTTCGCGAGAACAATCCCCAAAAAACATTAGCATAAAAACTTCCTCACAAGGCACAAGCACTGAATCCTCCATCTTCTCCCAGTGTTGTTCCTGCACAGTTTACGCATTTACAGCGGTCCTAAATCAGATTGAACAATTACAATTTATAGGACCCCGTTGATCCTGTGCGAAGTGAGGTCAAGACAGCCCCAGCAGCAGCATCTCACACTCTTAACTCAACTTTGCGCAGGCCGTCAAAAAAAAAATAACATTATTTTTTCTTTCATTTTTTTGTGTGCTTCCTTTTGTACTCGTGAACGAGCCTCGGCCAAAGGAGAACAGATTTATTTGCATGTTCTTTCACCCTGTCGGACCCAGCCCGGCCAACAATAATAAAAATCTTTTCGTAATGTTTCTTTCGGGCCGTTGTTTTACCCCTTTCGTTTCCTTTGTGTCTCTTCCTCTTTAAAACTGATGCCAGGAAGAAACATAACTCTGCGCTGGAGAGATTGGTTAAGGGTGTCCCAAAGTTCTGCTGGTGGTGCTGTTAGTCATTTGTTCTGCTGGGTTTTTAAAAAAGGAAGAAAAAAAACTGTTAAAAAGCAAAAACAAAAGAGAAGAAACACATATAATAAAATAACGCCATCCACACACAAATAAGCACACACCGAGCGCGATAAATGCAAAGCCACGAAACGAGAGTGCGAAAAACATATTTAACTAACACGCATCAGCATCACTCATATCCCTGCGGCGGCGGCGTCGTGGCTGTGTTAAATCTCTTTGCACAGCCGGGCCGAGTGTGTGCGGGGTTGCATGCATGCACTTCGCACTTGCACACTGGGTTGTGTTGGTGCGTGGTGGTCCAGCGCAACGGGATGCTGCTGGTGCACACACAATATTCGTATTCGCATGTAGTTAAATCGTGAATGCGAAAATTTGGACGTGTCAAAATGGTAATTTGAACAGCGGAAAAAAACAATATCAAGAAGATTGGTTTATTCAATAAAGCAGTTGATTCTTGGGCAGGATGAGCAGAGTGCAAGCTTTCAGTTAACCCTTTAAGTACCACGTGGAAATTTAATATTCAAAAAATCATATCTTGGCTCAAACACAACCAATTTTCGATGTTTTGGGCTTGTTCGCTCAGGATTTTAATACGGAACACGATGTAATCGGAAAAATCCGGATTCCGGTTCCCTGGCCGGAGATATTCCGGATTCCCCAGGGCCAGATTGGGGCTACGCTAGCCTGGTCATTTTTCTGATTACAAAAACCATCCAAAAAAGATGAAAACGAGTGAAATACTATGGAATTTTATCATCTGCAATCAGACGAAGGCCATTTTATTGAACTAGAACAATGTTGGACACGGGGAACCCGGTCAGTAACCTGGGACCGGTTCCAGGGTCCCGGTCATAATCCGAAGATATGACCAGTACACTTTTCTTGTCCAAATTGGGCATGCGACATATCTATGTTCATGAAATTGTGTAACAAGTTCGGAAAAACTAATGCAATACCAATCGGACCGACTGTGGCCACCCGGAACCGGTTCCAGGTTCCCGGCCATAATCCGAATATATGGCCAATACACTTTTCTTGTCCAAAGTGGGCATGCGACATGTCTATGTTCATGAAATTGTATCACAAGTTCAAAAAGACTAACCCATTGCCAATCGGACCGACTGTGGCCACCCGGAACCGGTTCCAGGGTCCCGGCCATAATCCGAATATATGGCCAATACACTTTTCTTGTCCAAAGTGGGCATGCGACATGTCTATATTCATGAAATTGTGTAACAAGTTCAAAAAGACTAACCCATTGCCAATCGGACCGACTGTGGCCACCCGGAACCGGTTCCAGGGTTCCGGCCATAATCCGAATATATGGCCAATACACTTTTCTTGTCCAAAGTGGGCATGTGACATGTCTATGTTCATGAAATTGTGTAACAAGTTCAAAAAGACTAACCCATTGCCAATCGGACCGACTGTGGCCACCCGGAACCGGTTCCAGGGTCCCGGCCATAATCCGAATATATGGCCAATACACTTTTCTTGTTCAAAGTGGGCATGTGACATGTCTATGTTCATGAAATTGTGTAACAAGTTCAAAAAGACTAACCCATTGCCAATCAGACCGACTGTGGCCACCCGGAACCGGTTCCAGGTTCCCGGCCATAATCCGAATATATGGCCAATACACTTTTCTTGTCCAAAGTGGGCATGCGACATGTCTATGTTCATGAAATTGTGTAACAAGTTCGGAAAAACTAATGCAATACCAATCGGACCGACTGTGGCCACCCGGAACCGGTTCCAGGGTCCCGGCCATAATCCGAATATATGGCCAATACACTTTTCTTGTCCAAAGTGGGCATGCGACATGTCTATGTTCATGAAATAGTATCACAAGTTCAAAAAACTAACCTATTGCCAATCGGACCGACTGTGGCCACTCGGAACCGGTTCGAGGGTTTTATAGTTTTATAATTTTATAATTTTATAATTTTATAATTTTATAATTTTATAATTTAATAATTTTATAATTTTATAATTTTATAATTTTATAATTTTATAATTTTATAATTTTATAATTTTATAATTTTATAATTTTATAATTTTATAATTTTATAATTTTATAATTTTATAATTTTATAATTTTATAATTTTATAATTTTATAATTTTATAATTTTATAATTTTATAATTTTATAATTTTATAATTTTATAATTTTATAATTTTATAATTTTATAATTTTATAATTTTATAATTTTATAATTTTATAATTTTATAATTTTATAATTTTATAATTTTATAATTTTATAATTTTATAATTTTATAATTTTATAATTTTATAATTTTATAATTTTATAATTTTATAATTTTATAATTTTATAATTTTATAATTTTATAATTTTATAATTTTATAATTTTATAATTTTATAATTTTATAATTTTATAATTTTATAATTTTATAATTTTATAATTTTATAATTTTATAATTTTATAATTTTATAATTTTATAATTTTATAATTTTATAATATTATAATTTTATAATTTTATAATTTTATAATTTTATAATTTTATAATTTTATAATTTTATAATTTTATAATTTTATAATTTTATAATTTTATAATTTTATAATTTTATAATTTTATAATTTTATAATTTTATAATTTTATAATTTTATAATTTTATAATTTTATAATTTTATAATTTTATAATTTTATAATTTTATAATTTTATAATTTTATAATTTTATAATTTTATAATTTTATAATTTTATAATTTTATAATTTTATAATTTTATAATTTTATAATTTTATAATTTTATAATTTTATAATTTTATAATTTTATAATTTTATAATTTTATAATTTTATAATTTTATAATTTTATAATTTTATAATTTTATAATTTTATAATTTTATAATTTTATAATTTTATAATTTATAATTTTATAATTTTATAATTTTATAATTTTATAATTTTATAATTTTATAATTTTATAATTTTATAATTTTATAATTTTATAATTTTATAATTTTATAATTTTATAATTTTATAATTTTATAATTTTATAATTTTATAATTTTATAATTTTATAATTTTATAATTTTATAATTTTATAATTTTATAATTTTATAATTTTATAATTTTATAATTTTATAATTTTATAATTTTATAATTTTATAATTTTATAATTTTATAATTTTATAATTTTATAATTTTATAATTTTATAATTTTATAATTTTATAATTTTATAATTTTATAATTTTATAATTTTATAATTTTATAATTTTATAATTTTATAATTTTATAATTTTATAATTTTATAATTTTATAATTTTATAATTTTATAATTTTATAATTTTATAATTTTATAAT